>NW_028297127.1:22465168-22515168 GCF_055798465.1 Pogonomyrmex barbatus
ATTATGTAAATTAGGTTAAAAAAGGAGAATCACTACATCTTAAAAAACTTAACAGAATACACAATTCTTTTTACGCACAAATCAAAATTGTTAAATCAATAAAATTGCAAACTTGAAACAAACAACATTTTGATGCAGTGATTATACAGTACATGTATAAGATAATTTTGATTGTTACATCGTTTGAAATTTTATATTGAAATTATTATATTTATATTTCATTTTGAAATTTCATATTGTGAATAGCACATGAGCTATGTACATTTGATGGAAATTGTAAATTAATTATATCATAAGTTAACAAACAATATATCGAATACTGTTTTTATATCGAATAATCTAGCAACGGTTATTCTACAATTAGACTAAAAGATACATATTTCGACGCGCGCGTCGAAAAATCATGAAACGTGATTTTAGGACATGACTATTAAATAGATATATTTCTCTGTTTCATCTTTTTTAAGAATCATGCCTTTCTCATTCCAACGCTGCACATGCTATGAGCTTCGTAATGTTAAGCACCCATCTTTCTCACAAATATAAAAATTTTGAAATTTTACGATTCCAAATAATCTATTCCACTTGATCGAATGGAATTTCATGCACTTTATTCAAGCGTTAGTCACCGCTTTTATGTTTTCATGCTCGCAATGTGTCGAATAGACGCATACAGAAGGCGAAATGAGACAAGATAATGACAACTTACCTAATCCTGTAGATTTTCTCACGCACCTCGGTGCACCATTTTCGCTTTTACAATATTCATTCTCTCCACAAACCATACTAGTACAACTTGCATCTGTAAAAACATCAAGATATAAACATACTACATGCTCTATCATAAATATTCGATAAGGAATTAAACAACTTCCAAGAGAGCTTTCATTATATTATTTGATATTGTTTCTTACCATTTGTCTTTCGACAAGTTGGATATCGTCCACATTTATCCGTATAGCCAGTACAAGGATCCTCAGCCATCACACATGTTTCATCACTGCGACAGCCAATGTCTTTACAGGTTCTTCCATATTCTAAAAAAAGTAAAGAAAAATAAGATGGTACTTTCTCTTAATGTACTTTACAATATTTTTAATCAACCATAGAAATTTATTAATGATCACTTACTGTTATAAGCTGCCACATTCGGAATAATGGCAATTATTAGCAATGTCCCAGAAAGAAGACTAAACATATTGCGCGAGAACATTTTCTGGAAGCAAAATGAATAAAGATGTAAAACAAAAAATTTATAATAAATCATCGAGGAAGACTGTATTTACAGAATTGATTCTCCATCAAAGGACTTTGCTGTTTTTAAATATTAAATATGGCTGTTTTTAAATGTTTTTTCATATAGTTGTGAAATTTTTGAGCAAATTATACAATATAAATGGTCGAATACTTGTCGAAATTTGAAATTGAGATTTTGGATTTGAAAAAAATCAAGAGGCAGCTTCATCTATTTCATACAATGTGCTATTTGTTTTGCAAATGTCATAGAAATAGTTGGTTATCAGCTGATTTGATGTTTTTTTATTATATGCAGAAGTTTTATAAGAGTCCCAAATTTGGCATTTTATGGTATTTTCGTACCATTGTTGTCCTTGGATCAAATACAACGCAATATCATCCGAGAGGAGGGAGATTCACCACACAGATTCACCACACGTACATCGGCCATATGTACCGTTTGTAACAATTTTTTTACTTGTTATCGCCACAAGAATCGTGAGAAATTAAGAATGAATATTACGATCAAGGTAGAATATTGTGATATAATATCCGCTTCTATGCACGAAGATATTGATTGCTGTACTAATTGCAGCAAGTTATATGAACATTTCGCATGGAAAACTAGGAAAAATTGCCCGGAGAGTTGTGTCTAATTGCATCTAGCTATGTTTATACTCTGAAATTTTTTCTATATCATTCAGCGATAAACATTCTTATGACATGTATCATAATATAATTATTGATCTACTATTGAAAGAGAGAAAAAAGGATTTACCATAAAATATTTATACACGTAAGTAAATATTTTCAAGAAAGTTTTTTTTACGCAAGGAAACCAAAAGGATTTTATTCGCGTTAGTTCACCTGATCGTTCCTGTACGCTACGTTTCTGGTTGCACTGCGTAGTCGAAACTGCGTAGTCGAAACTAATCGTCACTTGCCGTTTGCCGTCAGTGTCAGTAGTTGCCACGACGCTGCACGACACTGAAATCTGCCTCGAGTCACGATGGATTCAGCGGCAGAACGGCTCAGTAGTATTCATTGTCAGCAGTGTGGTTGTGTGGTTGCTGTTCTGACGCATTCTCTCAAGTTGGAACGAAAGAAAGCGATGAGGCAATGAGCGTGACAAAGATATCAAAAAGGAAGGTCGAACAATCTGGCACGACGAAACAGGAGGGATAGAATACTGCAAAATACTATACATTGAAAAGAAAAAAGAGAAAATAATGGTGTGTATATGCATGATATCGATACTGGAATTTTATAAGGAAATATACTGCAAAATAACCAATAAATTTAGTCATTAACATTATTGAGTATTGGAATTCTCTTTTCATACATCTTGTATAAATTATTTTAGAATTATTTGTGTACAAATTTATATTTCTGAGAGTATATGTATAGCTATTTATATTGTCCAGAAAATATGATGTTCCAAGCTTTGAGGATGTCATAATGTCTTAAAATATCTTTTAAACATATGTGTTATTTGAATTACTTATCAATATTAATTGATTAGAGTACACGTATAGTTCATCACAGAAGGTAATGCGATTTATAAAAGGTGAGTGTTTATTATCGAATTAAAATCTGATACTCTAACATTTCCTATTATTGTACAACTAATATGTTATTATTAATTGTAATCTATTATAATTATAGTTTTATTATAAAATGTAGATAAAAGAATAATAAATTTGTTTTCTTTCTTTTTTTTTGTTTTAAATAAAATTCTTGGAGTTATGACTTGTTTTACCTCATTCCTAATTACATTTCAGTATTTTGCCATTTGTGATAAATTTAGATTTTTACATCTAAAAATGTTCAAGCTTTAAAAGATCTAGAAACGCTCGGAATCGTTTTTTTTTAGAAATATTTGGCAATGAATAATGCATATAAACGTAAAATCAACTCTCTACGGCGCAACTCGGACATTAACAAAGATTGGATGATCAAGTTTCGTCAAGTCGATAAAGTTTCTTGATTACCAACTGGGCTACTTAAAGGTAATTGTGGATAATTGTGTCGCGTGCATATATTATCATCAGAGAGAGAAGCCTAAAAGTGGTGCTAGACGTAAGAGTAATAAAGATGGAGAGTCATGTCCATATCGCCCCTCTTTATCACTCTTGCGTCTAGCACGGAAGAAAACCACAAAAACGTGCACATTACCTACGCGAATAAGGATACAGCTAAAACGCGTCCATGATCATTCTCAGGCTTCTCTCTGATATTACAATTATTACTAGTGAAGACTCAAATCCAATCTTATTTATCGCGGAAAAATTCGAATGTGCAAACTGTATAGTTACAAAGAGTTTCGAGAGAGAGAGAGAGAGAGAGAGAGAGAGAGAGAGAGAGAGAGAGAGCGAGCCACATTTTCCAAATATAGATGGCATCACCGTTGCCGGTGGTAGTCCACCAATCATCGATTCTTGATGTTCCTGTGTATTCCACATTCAACCAGCAGTTTAGTCGCATCTACTTTTGATGCGTCAGTGTAATATTCGCGAGACATATTTGTTTGCAAAACTTTCTTTGAATGCAGAACTAAAATGTCAAAAATGAGTTCGAAAGACAAAGATAATAAAACATTGCAAGATAGGCTGAAGCACTTTTTTCGGCTGAATAAAGGTGAATGTGAAGGTGTTGTTTCGGATATTTATATATTGCAAATTTTACCTGTTACATTCGATAGATGTATTTATAATCGGTCATTTTTGCAGGAAGTTACAAAAGTCGCGAAGAATTTATTTTGACTTACGATATCGAAAAAGAAATAAGCTCCGATAGTCCGGTGCATCATCGTACAAAGGCAATCAAAGAGCTTCGCGAGGCAGTGCTCAATCAACAATGGGAGGATGTATGTATATAGATGCACAAGAAGAGTACAGGATGTCGTTCTAAATAGATTTACACGCGTAAAATATTTAAAAAGTAATATTTTATGTGTAATTCAATTTATTTGTTTTTAAAAATAGAGAGCAGCAGAACGTTTGTGGAATTTGGTTAAAGATTTACTAGGAAAGGATGTTCCTCGTGAATACAGGCATTTAACATTGAATTTTTTGAAATGCCTTGTACAAGGACAATATTCTAAACTTACGTCATTGATGCGAGTAAAATTTTTCATGGTAGTGAAGGAATACGATATTCCTGAAGATATTGGTCCTAGGTATCCTATCAGGCGACAGGTTTATTACTTTTTCCCTGTTAATCTTTTGTCTATTGCTTTTTAAATATTTCAGATTGGAATTGTTGCAAACATTAACCGAATATGGAAAAGATATTTTACATTTGGAAGAAAGAATGGGCCCTTTTTTGTTGGAATGGATGCCTACGGTAACAGCAGGAGATGGAAAAAGAGGAGCTGAATTTCTATCTCTCCTTGTAAATGTTATCAAATTTAATTCGGCTTATATTGACGAAGATATTATATCTGGTCTTGTTCAGTAAATACATCAAAATTATATTCATTTTTAAATTAAATTATTCAATATGCAAATAAACAGATTATTATAAATATCTTTCAGGTATATCTCCCATTTATGTTATTATAGTAATAATACCGAAGTTGTTTCTGGATGTTTGGAAGCTCTTGATGCAATCATGTGTTACAGTAATTTACAATCTGATTCGTTGCAAACATTTATTATAGCCTTATGCAGAAGTGTAAATGTTGAAACTTATTGCCAAACAAGTTGGAAGGTACAAACAATAATATTTAAATACATTTTTTCTTTGTTTCTTTATTAATACCTGTCACAAATGTAAATGTCAAATATTTACTTTCATGTTATATAGTTATACAATACATATGAACATACACATATATACAAGTAATTTTTTTTCTTTTTCAAAATAAAATCTTAATAAATTAGGACATAGTTGCACATATTTATTGTTAGAAATTTCCAAGAAAAGTACTGAAAACTATATATTATATGGTTTTACAGATTATGCGGAATCTATTAGGAACACATATGGGTCATTGTGCTTTGTATACAATGTGTCGCTTGTTACAAGATACAATTTTTCAACGTGATGTTCGCCTATTACGAGGTGCCGTATTTTATGTAAACATGGGTTTATGGGGTACGCATAGAATACCAAAATTAGAATGTACACCAGCATCTGTTTTACCTTCATTCTATCAAGTATGTATGTATGTGTGTAATGTCTGACAGAATAAAATATTCAACTCTTATATTCACAGGCTCTACAATGCAATCATCCAATTGTTATGTATGAAGTTACTCTATCGATACAAAGATTGGTAAATAAATATGGAAATGAATTATGGGATCCTACGTGGAGTATAATCCTTGATATTATAGAAGAAATAATCACTCATACTGGTAAAGCTAATTTTAAAATATTATATTTATTTAAGTTAAAAGACGAACATTAGCCACGTTTTATATATGCATGCGCGCGCATGTATGTGTATAGCTACTCTATACATAATGATTTTTATGTTGTTTTAGAGACCAGTAATCAGCCGGCAACTAAACAAGTTTCTGCAAGTTTGCACGAGACAATTAGCAACATTGAAAGTTTGCTTGATGCAAATAATTATAATGGTTGTATTCAACGTTTTTATGATCTTGTCGAACGTTGTAGTGATTCTCGACCTGTAAGTGCATATAAATACGAAATGATATAAAATATGTTTGTAGATATTTATTATTAATTTTTATTTTCAGGAAGGATCTGTATTAAAATTAATTGAATATAGAGCTTCTACAATAGGTCCTACTTATCACCAATGGCAGACCAAATTAGGGTCTTTGATGGAACGTTACTATAAAATTGAAACACGTACAAGCATTAGAATGAAAGTTTTAGATGTTTTAGCTAATGTTATTTATATTAATAGGTATACATTTTTTTTTAATTTTTAATATAATGTAATTGCTGCAACTGTCATATGCATATGTACATGTACATATATGTATATGTACATGTACATAACAGTACGTACACATATGTACAGATATGTATGATACAAATATTTAATAGGTCTAGATATGAAGATGAACTTATTGAGCGAATAGTTGTACCATATACGCAGCATGTGGATATAGATACAGATATTACAATACGTACTATGACGGCAAATTTAATAATAGATCTTTGTCTGGAATGTGACTCTAAGCGATGCATTGAACTTTTAGACATATTGGAAAAGGTATTAGCATTGTTTTGTAGAAAGAACGTACGTGTGTATGTGTGTACATATCTGTAATATGTGAGACATATAACATCTATTTTAGATAATCAACAAACCTTTTACATCAGACGCTCCAATATCTATGGATGCCGATATTAAAGATGTAAAAACTGCTGTGGTTGGAATTATAAAGATATTTACTTCCAAGATTTATCGTTTGCCATCGAGTCATGCAATCTGTGCTTATAAAATTCTAGTAAATCATCTTGAACAACATTACAGAGATCCTTCAGTCTTCCATGATGTATCAACAACACGTTATTTGGTAATTATTCCATCAATAGAATAAAATTTATTTATATATATATATATATATATATAAGACTAATGTAACATAATGTAACATTATAGATTTTTGAGTGTTTTTTAAAAATTAGAGCAAATGCTTTGTACCATCTTGGTATACTAGATCCACCAAATATAACTAGATTTAGTCCATACCTTATTTTGGAACATGGTACAAGCGAGCGTATAAACAATGCTAGTGGAGGTAGCAGTCCTCCACCGGCAAGTCCAGTACCATTACAGCATTTATCTTGTCACATTACTCCAATGTCTTTAACGCATGGATGTAAAACCATTATTTCATGCATCAAACAAGAAAAAGGTAATATTTAAAGAAAATTTTATCAATTTAGGCTGTGTTACTTTATTACTTCAGAGTACTAGAAAGAAAAGAGTATTAAAATATTTAAAATATAGTCAGTATCATGATTATTATGTACATGCATATTCAAATATATGTATATATACATGTTTTTTGACAGATTGGAAAGTTTTACATCTTATATTAAAAGAACTACCTCAAGTGATGCAGAATAGAGCATTAGTATTATCTCGTCACAGTAACGATATTGATTTTTTTGCAGCAGCTTTATGTTCAATGGTTAGTTGGCTCATTTTTTTACACACACACACACACACACACACACACACACACACACACACACACAAAAAGTATTATTATTCCCTAAGAGATTAATTCTATTAAATAAATCTTTAGGTGAGTGATAAGAGTTTGCGTCTCCCTGAGTCACTTTATAATGTTCCGCCTAAATTTACTCTCTCTGAATTTCGAGTCTATGTTTTTCCAATACTAGCATCTCTGGCGTCATATCATGCACATTTGGAACCTTATTTACAACAGAGTCTAATAAAATGTTTAGAGGTAAGATATATATTTTACATAGATTAATAAAGATTATAATGCATGAAAAAGACTTTCTTGAGAATCTTTAGAAATATGATTGGAATGAAATAAAGAATACAATTAATTTTTAGGTTGGTTTGACAGCAAAGTGCGCAAGTCAATGTGTAACCAGTCTTACAATCTGCACATTAGAAATGCGTGACGCAATGAATAAACTTTTGTCTGAAGTATTGTTAAATTTATCCAAAATTTCTGCAACCGTCTATATTGCTATACCTATTATAGAATTTTTATCAAGTATGTCTTCTGTTATCAAAATATATTTAATATATTTTAACTTATTTTAATTTGTTAGATTTATTAAAAATTGTTATATTGTGTGATGGACAAATATTAACTATAAATATAAATTTCTGTTGTAGCGTTAACTAGACTTCCGAAAGTTTTTGCCAGCTTTATTGGAGATCAGTATATGTCTGTATTTGCAATATTATTGCCGTATACTAACCCTTTTAAATATAATCATTATACTGTCTCTCTAGCTTACCATGTAATTGCAGTATGGTTTTTAAAATGCAGACTTCCCTTTCGGAGAGATTTTGTTAAATTTATTACTACAGTTTGTATATTTATATTAATATGTTAATCAGTTTCCACGGATACTGAAAACAAAATTATTTTCCTAATCTTTTTTTTTTACTTTTGTGAAACAGGGATTGAAAGCAAATGTGATCATTCCTCTTGAAGAAGGACATTTAATGAAATCTGATTTTAGTGTCATTAATGAAGATTCCTCGAATAGAAAACGTAGTTCCAGTTTGACTGAACAAGTAGGAATAAAAATCTATGATAATTATATTTATCAAAATGTTTTTTAATAATGTGCGTGCGTGCCTGCACGCGTATTAAAATTGTGTGTGTGAATTTCTTAGAATTTCTTATATGCATGTGCATGCCTATCTTTTTCTTCATACTTATGTAATATAAATTGAATAAATATTTCATATTTGTATATATATATATGTGTGTGTATATATGTATATAGGGTAGTAGAGGTCGAAGAGAAAGACCAATAATGTCCAATCGAATGATAGGAGAAAGTAGAGCTTTAGATTTAAAGCCTCCAATGGATGAAGGTTTAATGAACTTTCATATCGAACTTATTGAAACTTGTATTGATTTAATGGCTCGTTATACATTTTCCAATTATTCAGCACGCCCTAAAAGGTAATTTATTATAATCTTGATTAATTAAAGCAAATACATAACAAATTATATTGATTTTACAACAGATTACCAGCTGCCGATTTTCTTCTTAAAGAAGGTCAATCAATGACTTGGATTCTTGGTAATAGGCTTATCACTGTGACGACAAGTGGTTGTAATAATAAGGCTATGCGTGGTGGACTTTGTGACAATTGTTGGGTAGCATGTAAACCTGGCTTTTTATTATTTGATCATACAAAAACTTCTTACTCAAATTTACAACGTACTTCAAGTATTGAGGTATATTTATATAATTGCAAATATATATCTTACAAAATATAATTGCATTTATATGTTTTGCAAAAAAAAATAAATTTATATAGATATTTCAAAATATTATTTAAAATAGAATAATATATTATTGTGATGTGTATATATTTGAACAATATTTATTCATGATATATTACAATATTGGTCTTTTTTGTATATTGTACTAGGAACACGATATACTTATATTATATTACATGTACTTAAAAAAATATATTACATAAAAAATTTATATTATTAGACATCAAAAGAAGACAAATTATCTAGACAATCGTCTGGTGGTCATGGAAATTCAAATGCAAATACTGCTACAAATTCTCCTACAGAAGAATCTAAAAAATCTATGGAAGATTCTGATAGTATGAAAAAGGAATTGTTTATAGAGAAGACTGACAAGGAACAAAATGAATCATCAAAATTAGGACAGATATTAAATAGCGATAAACAAGATGAACATATACTTTGTGCTTGTTGGTGTCAAGGATGGGCTGAAATATATGTTCGTAGACCTACAGGTGATATGTCGTGGATTATGAGAATCCAGAATTCTACACAATTTGAAACTCCTATAGACTTTCCTGTACATGATATCATGGCTTTGTATATGCCAAATCAAGATGCAATACCAAATAAACCAGAGGCTACTTCAGAATATTCTGATGACGAAACAGAAGTATTTCCGAAATTAATTAACTGCGAATTATTTGAAGAAAAAAAAGAACTAACAGTATTTCCTATTACAGGATGTGCCGAGCAAAAATAATAGTCAGTCGCAAAATGAACATAGCATGAAACCATTAATTTCTTCTGTAGCATCGGGTCCAATCGCAATACCTGGTTCGCCAGCTCGACCTAGTCCATCCCGACAAAGCTCAAGAGATAGTTTGGAAAGTTTAGAGGAAGGTGAAGAAGGTATGTATTATACATTACATTATATAATAGTTTATTTTTTTTTTAAATAATTATCTAAAAGAATGGAAATCTTCTATAGATACTCGGCGTTCCAGAAATCCAGTACGTCGATCGAATTCTAGTCCAGAAATGAGCGCTAATTGGAAAAATCCATTTTTAAATAAAGAAAAGCTAAACGTGCAGCAGCAAATCGACAAAGATTTTACTTGCTCGGATTTAGAAATTAAACTGGATGCAGATTTGAAAAAACATTCGAAAAATATTTATACAAAAGATATGAGGTATATTTTTATCGAAAATATTTATCTCTTATCTCCAATTTCGAAATTATCGAAATTGGCGTTCAGGGAGATAAACTTAACATTTACCAAATATTTATTATTATTTGTAATGAATGGCAACAAATAAAAATGTTAAAGAGCTCGCACACATTTCCAGGAAGTACTCGTATTCATAAATAGATAGTAAATCATTATTAAAACTTAATTCGATTTTTCTATATTAGATTGGTTATTATCAGGAAAAAATATTTTTCACAATGTTCAATATTTGTTTACTTGACAGAGTTAGTTGTGAAGCTATACCAGAAGAAATATTTGGTATGGGGACAACTCCACCTTCTTCAGAAAATACTGGAGAGCATCCAATTTCATTACGTTCGCAACGTTCCTATCCAGGAGCAACGCAAGTTACTCAAACTATTTCGACAACTAGTAATACAGTACCACCATCTCCCACAAGTATGCAGGTAGAGATAATTCATACATATATGTTAATAATTGAGATAATTATTTATATATATGCATTTATATATATGCATTAATAATTAATAAAATAACTAATAAAATGAAAATAACATTCTATGATGTGAAAATTATTGTAGGCAGGAAATTATTTAGCAATACAAACACGTTCTGTACAAATACAATCATCTATTACAAAAGCGCCTCAATCACCTACTCAAATTTATTCCCGATTATCCAGTCTTGATTACAATCAGAAACAAATGTCATCAACTGTTGAAAGTAAACCACCTATTGGGCGAATTCATATTGCAGATAAAGTATATAAAAAAAATTCTTATTTTTTTATATATTATGTATCAGCTACAATTAACTTTAATTATTGTTTTTAGCAAAAGGATGAAAGGCCAGATCCGTCTACATTGCCTTCTTTACCTATACCTTTCCGCGACAGAGGTCATACAATTTCCGTTATGAGTCCAGTAAAAAAATCACGAGAATGGGATAACATGCGACGAGGCAATTCTCCTCGAGTAAAAGAGCCGCCACGAACAGGCATTAATCCGAGGTATCATGTTTATTGTATATATTTTTCAATGAGAAATCATAATATTAGGAATTTTCATCTCTTTTATATTATTATGATGGAACAATTGCTTTTTTTTTGTAAAGAATAGAAATTAATATATTGCTTCATTACAGTTTTGTATTCCTTCAACTTTATCATGCAGCACACTTTGGTACCACCACAGAAAAACCTTTGTTGGTTCCTCAGACGACAGCCATACAACGCGCAGTAACAAATTTAGATAGAATACAGCCATATGAAACTCATAAAATTGGAGTACTCTACGTCGGCCCAGGACAAGCTTCGAATGAAATTGAAATTCTGGCAAATCAACATGGTTCCCTTCGTTATACTGAATTTTTGAAACGTTTAGGAACATTGGTCCGATTAAAAGATGTTGACGAAAATGTATTTTTGGGTGGATTAGATCGTAATGGCGAGAATGGAGAATTTGCTTATATTTGGCAAGATGATGTTACACAGGTCTGTAAATCAATCTGTTATGTATTAAATATATATCAATAATCAATAATAATATAATTAATTCCTTTGCAAACACAATAATTCTTTCCAAATAAAATAATTTAAATTTTTCTAGGTAGCTTTTCACGTTGCAACATTAATGCCTACGAAAGCAAGTGATCCAAAATGTACATCTAAAAAGACACATATTGGAAATAATTATGTAACACTTGTATACAATGAATCTGAAGAATCATACAACATACAGACAGTTAAAGTATGTACAAAATTAAAGCCATTATAAATTTTATTATATGTAATTTTTATAATATTTTCTCTTTCAGGGTCAATTTAATTATGCCTGTGTTGTGATACAACCTTTAGACCATGGTACTAACCAGGTTACAGTACAAGCACGAGAAGAATTAGCGGAGCATATTGGTCATAGCGAACCTAAAATAATTTCAGATCAAAATTTGGCTATTCTTTCTCGGCAACTTGCTCTACATGCTAATGTAAGTATCAGAGAAAAGCTTTTATAAAGAAACATATATATTTGCTATCATCGTCATCAATGGCGCTACAATCCAAGTCGAACTCAGGCCTACTTCTCTCGCTTGCGTATACGCCTGTAGTGCATACGCAGATTGCACACAGGCATATGAGATATGCAATTTAAATGCCGAATCTGAACTGCTTGATTGAAAGAAGTTTCCGTGAGATGAGAATACTCTTGGCGGTTTGCCAGATCGCCGAAGAGGAGACGCGAACATATAAAAACATTTTTGATTCTGCCGGGATGCAAATTTAAATAGGATCTGTGGTATAGTAGACCAGTGCACTGGCTGCTATACCACACTCGTGCTCATATATTTACTCATATATTTACTCATATATTTACTCATATATTTACTCATATATTTACTATAATGTAATATATATTTATATTACAGTTAGCTTCAATGGTTTGTTCGTCTTTGAAACAGAACAGTCATAATCCATATGCTTCTAATTGGTTGGAACGTTTACGTCATATCAAGCGATTAAGAAACAGAGTATTGCAAGAATACATTAACAATAATCCAGAAACTACCACAGATGAATTATCACCGAGAACCAACAAACGAGTCTATATGGACGACTTTACAGAATATACAACATAGTCTTTGTATCATGTAAAGAAAATTGTATGTGAAAAAAAAAATAATGATGAATAGAAAACGACTGAATCAGATCAAGCTAATGTATGAAAAAGTATCGTCGGATTAAAGCAGCGAATCCAAAGTGTGCACAAATTTTCCAAGATAAAATATATGATCTTAGATGTATGTATGTATGTATATGTGTATATATATATATATATATATATATATATATATATATATATCATCAAGTAAGCAAGTTTTATTGTAATGTAAGATTTTGTGTAATTATATAACTAAGAAATGTACCTCTGTACTTGTAACATAAATAAAGAAATTGTGAAATTATTTTCATTTTAGGGCTGAATTTTTTTATATAGAATAAAATTATACATGAAATATATATATATATATATATATATATTTAAAATTGAAGAATAATTAATTAAAATGTTTAATTCTTCAAATAAAGGATAAAGAAATTTAAATGTTTATGAGTCATCAGCTAATAATGGGTGCAATCTATTTGCTACTACAAATACTTCGAAGGATTTGATTAACTAATCAGAACAAAAAATATGAATTAATCAAAAAATGCCTTGTAGCATTTGTAGCACCAAGTGAATCGGATCTAATGTTTTAAATTGTGGGATAATTTCTGTTAATAAAAATGAAATATATTTTCGTAAAGATAACTATAATTTTAAAGATTATATCTTTATATTTTTAAATAAAATTAAAATCATAGACATAAGTCGCGCGCTCGAAGATTTTTTTCGTTAAACAATTGAAAATTATTCATTGAAGCGATGTCGAATGAAGTTTTTGAATTTTTTGAATCTATTTTCTATCTATAATCTATTTGAAATCACTAATTACAGATTGGCTATTTATTTCTTGTTTCTCATGCAATGTGCATAGAAAATGAAACATGCGACCAATCCATTTGAAACCGTAAATACAGATTAGCCATTTGCTTTTTGTATCTCTCACCCAATGAATATCAAAGTGAAATTGCTACCAATTCGTTTCAATTCGTAATTGTGGATTAGCCATTTGCTTTTATTATCCACTAGTCCACGAATTTTGTATAACTACAGGCATAGGGAATGGATTCATATTTTCATTTTTGAATCTACCAGAATCCACATTATTGTAAGTAGACATATAGAAAACGAATTCAATGTATTCAGAATCTATAAAATTAAATATCTTTTTCACGGATTCGGAAACTTGATTCACACAGATTTATTCAATCCAATTTGTTCTCGTTTGCTGGATTGTAACTCATAGGTTGCACGTATTCGCTCCAGTGCTCATCATTTCATCTTTGTTATTTATCAAATATTAAACATTTTTAAATGTTATTCACGAGCATTATGAGTATATGAATATAACACGATCGTAAATCGAAACACAATCGTAGAATTCGTATAGATCGTAGTTGTTGCGACAGTGTGCGCTGCTGTTGCACGACCAAAAGTCTCAGTAATACCGATCACAAATCACAATACTAGCTTGTAGTCATTCGTAGCATTATTCACGCTTCACGCGATACAATATTATGTCGAATAAACATTTATTTCTCAAATCAGGATTTCCACGAGCACCTTTTGGTCTCGGAATCGGACGTTATGTCTGCCAGTTGCAAAGAATAACTTTAAAGTTTTGCAAAAGTCACGGTGGAAGTAGAGGAATGAGGTGATTCGTCTAACCTCTAGTATATAGATATATTTTACGTGATAAAGCTCAAAATTGATATTTCTCATTTTTTTCATTTTAAATTGGTATTTATTTTTTTTTGTAGGAGCTTTATAGAGCATGATCTAGTCAATTATGCGAAAGAAAATCCAGGAATAGTGGTATATATTAAACCAAGAAGACACAGGCATCCGGTTATAGTTGCCGAATATTGTATGTGCATTTGTTTGGAAAATATATGATTATTATTTTAGATCTTATTGACAACACTAATACACGATATATACCCTGTCCAGTGAATGGCGATAGACAATGGATGGAAGTTGCAAATTATAGTCGAGATGATATTATAAAATGGATGGAACTGTTACGAACGCAGTTTCATGATGGTCCTTCATTGAGATTACGTAAACTTTGGCATACAGAATTTCCATCAATTCAAGGACCTTGGACACCATTTATTTTTAGAAATCCCATGTTAAACTTGGCACAATTTCCTAATGTAATTGTTTTATTTGAAACAATATTTTTTATTTTTGATATGTGTAGTGTGTGTGTGTGTGTCTAAATTATGTGCGATAATTTTCAGAAAGATATTCAACATGTAAATTATCATTAAATTAAGCGTAGATGATCACAGTATCAAATCTATTGCTGCATACAGAGAATTACACACACACACACACACACACACCTCGCACACACACACACACACACACACACACACACCTCGCATACACACACACACACACACACACACACACTCAGTCACACTACACATAATATACATATAAAAATATATAAAATGCATTTTGATAAAATATCTCCGATACACTTTTTTTTCCCTATAGAAGGAGCTTGGTGCAGCTATCAAGTTCAGTCCTACAGCAACGGAACAGCTTATTGAATTATTTAAAGCTCAGCAATTGGTTGATAATGTAGCTAATAATTCTGCAAAAATCCAAGAAGATAAGGAAACTTCAGAATGTGTTCAAAAGGTATAATCTCTCTGTAATATCTGATATGGCAGTTTTGTTTATAATTTAAATATAAATATATAGGATATAAAAGCATGATCTTGTGTATATCTTATGTAAATCTAAATATACAGCCATAATGGAAAATTTCATATATTACAAATTGTTTATATTGTAAATATGAAGAAATTCTCATTGCAGATTTTTTCTAATTCTAGAAAAGCAGTCATTGAAGTGAAAATCAATCCAACTTGAAATAAATATTTTTATTATTTTGTGTGTATGCACGCACGCACGCACGCACGCGCGCGCGCGCACACACACACACACACACACACACACATCATACTTGATATTTCAATACAGAAATATTTTTTCAAATTTATTTTTAGCATACATAACATTGTATAATGACTATAAATTTGTCAAAAATATATATATATATATATATATAAAATACATAATATTAAAAATTACTTAAGACAATACACAAGAATCTTCATTTTTTTCCTTTTTATCCTTTTTATCCTTTTTAAACTTTTGTGTGCTGTTCGATGTGTAATATGTTCCACCGTGCCGTATACAATTTTTGTGAGCTTGAGAAGTACCTGGCGTTTTCTATAAAAGAAAATGTTATACTTTATACATGACTATGTCATCCGCTTTTAATTAATAAGTGTTACCATCTGTTTAAGTTGAACATTTTCATATCTATTGTATAAATCAGTAACTATTCCATCTGGTTTGACAGCTTCCTTCCTATACGAGTACGAATATTCTGTAAGTAATCGCATTATTTCATTATACGTAATATACTCTGTTTATATATGAATATTTATAGATAAAACAAAAAATACGTACGTGTATTCTTAGATAAAGATTGTGCTGACTGATTCATTATATCATTGTTGCATATTTTTGAATGAATATTTTGCGTATTCGTTACTACAGAATCAGAAGTAGAATTATTGTCGATAATTAAATTTACATCACATGGAGTTGCCGGAATATCCGGAAAAACGATCTAGAAAACATTTTATCTTACTCTAAAAAATATCTCTATCTTATTCCACTATTTATAATTGATTACTAAGGGTACCATACATACTTTAAGATAATTCGCAAGGTAATTTTAAAAAATAAATACCATTTTATTATTTATTGGACTCGTAACTTTAACTATAGATTCTGCTTCATTATTCCATTTGTTATTATTCTACAACATAAAATTGTTTCTATGATACTAATTTAAGATTCATGTTATTTGTTTTCATAGAATTTTATTTCTATTTTATATTTATTTGCTTTGAGATATTGAAAACTTTCATGTTTGAATATAATTTTCTTTTTCAGTTTTAATGCATATAATACTGTGCACACACAAATATATAAAAAAATACATATAAAAACATCTTGCTTCATATTATTATTATTATTATACGTAAATAAAATCATGTTTTATAATTGGTATTATCTTTATTATATAATCAATTACCTACATACAAAATATTTTTTGAGGTTTAACTGTGTTGCATACGTGTATGTGTATATATATATATATACATATATAAAATCATTATTTGAATATTTTATATAAATGGATATTACAATTATAGATCTATGTAACATTATATATCTATTCATATATGTATATAAAAAGAAATATCGATGCTATTTTTATTAGTTTCTTTTTAAATTGTTTACCTTTCCAAGGTCTTGCATTGAATCCAATAAATTTTTATTCATCTGTAATATTGAAAAATCATACAAATAAGCACAATAATTCATTTTTATAATAAAATAAATATTTATAATAAAATATATAATCCATACTTTTATAAAACCAATTATTTTATTTTAAAATGATAATTCATTACCTTATCATTATTCGTTTTAAATTTAGGGCCCTTGCAGCAGTGGGTGAAGTGATTTATATCACCACATTTCGTACATTTTGATCCCCAAGCAGGACATTTTCCTTGCGGATGTTGACGGCCACATCTCCAACAACATCTCTTCGTATTATCAAATGATTTTTGTGTAGAACTTGCCAATTCTGTTGTTTTTTCTTTAGTAACTTGTTTCATCTTTTCAATATTAATGCTATAATCGTTGTAGATCGCTACCAGCTTTTGTAAATCTAAATTGTCAGCTTCAAAAAGTTTTTTACGTAATATCGCATCATGAGTATCAAAAATGATTTTGTCTCGTATAATACCATCTGTCATGTCATTAAAATTACAAGTTTTGGCTTTTTCCTACAAATAATAAAAATTTCAATTTTGTCAAAATTGAATATAATTCAATATTTAATTTTACAATATATATATATATATATATATATATATATATATATATAATTTTAAAATTTACAAAAAATTTATATTCTAAATTTAACATACTTTTAAAATATTTATATACTGTTCAATAGATTCATTTTGCTTTTTTGATCTTGTAAAAAACTGATATCGTTCAACCACCTCTTTTTTTGGTGGATTGAAATATTTATCAAGTTTTTCAATCAATATGTCCATATTGTCTTTATCTTGCACACTGTCAAAAGATATATTTTGTATTGCTTGAAGACCAACTTTTCCAATGCGATTTTTTAGAAGATTTGCACGGATTTCATCAGGTTTATCGATATATCCGGTTACTTTCATAAATATGATAAAATCATCTTTCCAACTTTGCCAGTTGTTGGCCATATCACCATCTTTTGATAAAGGATCTGGAGCACGTGCATGTGTTTCCATGATAAATATGAAGCTTACTAAAAAAAAAAGAAAGATGTAAGATCAATTTGTCTTACAAAATCTTATTCTTTTCGATTTTAATTTAATTTTGGATTTGTGCCAGATTAAAAACAAGATAATATTTACAAGAATCTACCATTTTCATATAAAAAGTAAATAGAATGCTTAAATAAGCGACAGAAGAAAGAAATTATTTATATCAGTAAAAAAGAAAACAAAACAATATTTATTTAATTATATTTAAAAAAATATTAAAAAATTAAATTTGCTATGTTATCGAGTACAAAAAAGCATTTTTTTCATTTTATATAAAAAAAGTGTAAATAAATGACTTCTTCCATTAATAATCATAAAAATAATGTTGATCACATTAATGGTAATTCTATTGTTGCATTTATATTTTTGCACATATCTTTGCGATTATCTTAGACATTTAAATGCAAAATAATATCGTATATAAATTTATGGATAAAACAAGTTAATAACCATATCGTTAATTTCTCAGTATTAAAGGATAAAAGTTCTATAATATATAAAATTAAAATTAATTTTTATTTAGTTTTATTAATCTAAAAATATAATTTAAAACGATGAAAGTTATCGACGAACATATGGCTTAATGTTATCTTTTCTGAAATTTTTCATTAAAATAAGAATTTGAAAAAAATAAACACATTATAAATAAAATATATATAATAATGCATACAAGAAAAGTATATATTTATTATTATTATATATACTGTATGTGATGTGTTTTTATGGTGTACGCACGTAGCGCGTAATACGTTGCATACAATTGATATACACACAGATATAAAATGTTAATGTAAAATATTGAAAATAATAACATAAATAAAAATCAACTTTAACATACATATATAATTTCTCAGAGTCATTCATACGCTACATTCAATTGTAGATATATTTGTGATTTATGAGTCATAATGATTAGCTGTAAAATTCCTTCATAAAATTCCTATATGGATTATATTTTAATATGCTTACCTGCTCGGTGAAAATGTCCTTTGAAAAGAAGGAAATCTATCCTTTTGATGCAGTATATTTAAATTCTGTGACTTAAATATATGCTTAGTGTAAAATTTGGGTGTGGACAATAGACTCGTTTACAGTACCCGACTGCCACGAACGATACTACGGAACGTAATCGCCGATGTTATGCTGTGTACGTATCACTCCGTGGGTATTCCCCTCTTCTCTTTTTCTTCTCTTTTTTTTTTGCAATAGACTTTGTGAGGATGTATCGTAACATGGCCAATAAGGATCAGAGGAGGGTATTCCCCTCCTTATACATATGCAGTCGAACATTGGCTGCGTTTAACAGAGAAAGCAGCTTGCAAAGTTGTAAAAATCTTTGATATGATTGATTTTTGCCCTTAATTTCTCGTAGATCTAAATGTACAAACCAATCATATTGAAGAATCTTACAATAGTGTAAAGCTACTTTTTCTGTAAACGCAGCCGTTAGGTACGTTCAACGAAACAAAGCAATCAGTGAGCGATCAGTTATTGGTTTTTACTGTTAGATTTTTAAATTTAGACCAATTATATTGACGAATTATTCAATTTGTTTAACTGTTGTTTTCTGAATGTGATCAAAGCAGCTTTGCAATTGTTATAAGAAATCTTAGGTTTATTTTTTGCTGCACTTGGATGCATTAAAACTTTTTATCTCGTTTTTATCAAATTTTAAATATATATATTTATTTCATTTTAAATCCAAATGTCCACGCTAATTCAGCTACAGAAAGTAGATCACTTGATATGATTGGTTTTTGTCCTTAGTTCTATAGGCTCTAAATATACGAATCAATAACACTAAAGAATCTTACAACAATTGCAAAATTTTTTTTTCTGCTGAACGCTGAACGCTGAACGTTATAGAATGTATCTAGAAACACAATTGCTCATTGAGTTCTTAAGGCCATTACATGTGAAAAAAATTTTAGTCGTAATTGTAAAGCCATAAATAAATTGATAATTGATCAATCAGAGTTTGCCTATTCTCCTTACAGTCCAAAAATAATCGACTGTGACTTGTCAATTTGCTTACGTTTTACGATTACGACTAAAATTTTTTTACGCAATGTCCCTTAGTGAGTGCTTGTATCCGATTGGTATATTCTTTTATATACCAATTGTTCAGTTTAGCCCCATCAACTCCAAGTTTGATGAAATTATGCTCATTTTATGCGTTTTTATACGAAACGAAAAAATCTGGTAGAAAAAAGCGTCACTTTGCTTTGTGAATATAGAAATAAATACTTATAAATCTTGTAGAACTGGATACGCCTTCTAACTAAAATCAAGGTTTGAGTTAATAAACTGAGAGCATTATCTTATGTCCTTCTATTTCTATTGATAGAACGAAAGAGAGAGAGAAAGCTTATCTTATCGATGTTCTTTATCGTGTACTTTCGGAAACTAAAGAATAGAAGATACGACATATCTACTCTCTCTTTTCATCTAAAGAAGGCGTACCAATACTATGAGACCTATGTAAATGCCCTGCTTGTACAGTATGTATGTACATATGATCGTTTATATCATATTAATCTATGAGTTACATTTGTATATGTTTCTGTCGTTAATTTAATTGGAGGCATCTAATAACATGGTCTGCGCAATTGAATCTGCATTCATGCGAATTCACATTCCATTTACCCGTTACTATTTATACTGGATGCAGTCCACTTGGTGCTACAAATGTTTCGAAGCATTTTTTGATTGGTCAATTCATAGAATTCTTTGTTTTGATTGATTAATCAAACACTTCGAAGTTTTTGTAACGCAAAGTGGACCATAGCCACTATGAACATATATATAATAAGTCTGTGGAGTCTCATGGAGCATAAGCTAAAGGGCGTGGCATATTCACAACGGCAGATTGGGAGTGAGGGAATGCCCGATTACCCACGTTGTCGATTGGCCAATTTAAAATAAAATTTTCGATTGGTTGATCCAGTGGAAAATTTCCAGGCATTGGTCGCTGTAAGTGGCTATGTCCAATTGTAACGTGATCAAACGGGACGTTCCCTTCCGAAGATTGCACACATAGAACCATGTTTATATATACGTGTTGTATGAGTAGACTTTTTTTTGTATTACTAATTTTTTGTATTATCAACACAGTGTAAATAGTATAATAGTTGCAAATACATATCTAAGATCACCGACGAGATACTATTAAAGATCGACAATCTTACGGGAGTTAGCGTGACCGCTTTTGGAACCCGGGAATAATTGAAAAACGTTGATATTATCGACCGTTTTGACTGTACTGGAGGAAAACGTTTATTTATTACTGTCATTATGATGGATTTAATTTTACAAATTAAATTAATAGTTCTTTTTCCTTTTACAGTAATAACAGTCATAGTAACAATAATAAATGAACGTTATTCTATCTTTGTTATCCTCAGTACAGTCAAAATAATATCAATGATAATATCAACGTTTTTTAATTATCCCCGGATCCCCGGGGCTCTGTTAGTGAACACGAAAATTTTCCCACGATTGTCGGTCTTTAATAGTATCTCGTCAGTGGTGAGATGAATAAGATGAATATAACGAAAAATTGTTCTCCCCGCATTCCAGAGTTTTTATCTTCCTTGCCTAAACTAGGGATTTTATATTCCATTTATTCCTAATATGTCCGTGGAATTATTATAGGAAAACTAACTTTGATATCATTTTTTTAATTTTCTTGTCATTCTCTCTCTCTCTCTCTCTCTCTCTCTCTCTCTCTCTCTCTCTCTGTTTCTCTTACGTTGTCTATTTCTCTTTATCGCGCATGTATCGCGTTTCTTGAAAACAAGCCAAGGTATCTATGGTAAGTTTCGTGAGTGTTCGTGAGTATTCGTGAGCATTCGGCGAAGGCTAGGCAAGGCTAAGCGAGTTTAGCGATGCGATGAGTAGCAAGTGGTAACGAGGAAACGCGTGACAGCGAGCTGACGACTCCAGGCGATACTAATACCAGGCGACACGATCGGTGCTGATCGGAACTCGAAACGATCGTGGAGCTGTATATACGAGGAGCTGCGAGGAGCGAGGAGGAGCAACGCGGTTGGATGCGGCATAGCTCCGTGCTTCGTGGTCGTATTTGCTGTGTGTTCGCTTCCGCTCGTGGCTTATTCGCATGGTTCTGGAGCAACGCGAACCACAACGTGATCGGTGGTTCGTCGACGTGATGACGTCAGATCTCGAAGCATAGGCCAAGAACGCGTTTCAAGCCGAGTAGGGCGTGAAATCGTGCGTTCTCTCGCGTGCATCGAATGGAAGTACATGTAAATAACAACGGGCGCGCGTAACTCTTTTATCCATTAATGTGGATAATAATGTTCGGTGCTGTTTTAACGTGATCGACAGTGAATAGTACCAATAGTGTACCATGTTCCGCTGCATTCCAATTTTTAAAGGGTGTAACAGGCAGGTAGAATACGTCGACAAGCGTCATTGCTCTCTGCCGTGCGTCCCCGATGATATCTTGCGATACTCGAGGAGTTTGGAGGAGCTTCTACTAGATGCGAATCATATTCGTGATCTGCCAAAAGTAAGCGTGTGCCTATCAATTTTACTCCTTTCTCTTTGTTTTAACTCTAATTTTTCTATCAATATACACATATACACATTGTACACACCCGTATTCCCTGTCACACGCACACGCGTGCGCACGCGCACACGCACACATGCATGACGTGCGTATACATATGCCACACATACACGTACACGTACACTATTGTATTCATAACGTCCCAAACTTGTTGCCTACAAGGATTATTAGATGATGTAATCTAGAAGAGAAAAGCCGATATCGAGAATTTCTGTAAGCCAATATCATTTCTGTTCATGTTTTAGAATTTCTTCCGACTTCAGAGATTACGAAAGCTTGGCTTGAGCGACAATGAGATACATCGTTTGCCACCGGACATTCAAAATTTCGAAAACCTCGTGGAGTTGGATGTGTCCAGGAACGGTGAGAAGTATATATTTGTGTATATAAGTGTATAGTTTTAAACCATTGCAAGGAAATTTTTGAGGGTATATTTTATATGTGGGAGATAACTATGTAACGGGGCGTCTAGGAATTCAAGCAATTAATCGAGTAATTAATCTCATTAGAAGCGTCTCGTTAAGTGTGTCTCATGTGTGATATATCACGGTTGATGGTTGATGGTTCTCATCATTAGTATATTAGTAAATTTTGTTTGATATTTTCGAGAGTTTGCCAATTGACCGATGACTATCCTAAAGAAGAAAGGCAAGCCCGTAAAGAGGGAGACATATATAAAAGAGCAATTTAGAGTGGTAAAGATCGAGCGAAGCGTGTAGCGCGTCAAAATCCTGCCGACTTTATTTGCGAAGGCAGTTTTAGAAATTATGTTGTGTACTAGTACTAGTACTTTTAATATTCGACGCGGCAACCGTCGGTTGAACGATAATGAAATCCGCATAACGGTGTATCTTGTTTCGCTTCCTCTCTTCACCACAGTGCGTCAGCCGCTACATCGCGTCGCGCTACCACGACGCCACACGCCACACGCTACACGCCACGCGCCACGCGCCACCCGCCACATTGTGTCGCGGCGCCGAGCTAAGCCGAGTGAAACCGGCGGAGCGGAGCACCGAGTCGCCCCGCCTGTCACTGGCGCTCCTGTCATGAATATTTCTGCCTCGAATGTATTTTTCTTATTTATTTTTCTTTCCTCCTTTTATTTGTCGCGCAAAGTGTTCTCTAGTGTTCTCCCTTGCCAAAAACGTTTTCTCTTTCTTCTATCTTTGATTTGTTTCAAGTTTGACAACAATCTTTTTGATCTATTAAAAATGCTCTGTATTTGAAACTCGGCGAGTTGATATTTTTGGGTCTCGCCAAGTAGAAATGTCACTTGTTTACACGCACATGCGCGCGCGGCCGCGCGCACGCGCGCCCATATGTGTGACGCATGCACTATAGAAGAATTTTTACATCAGGATCGGAAAAGAGAGGGGAGAGTATGACATTCCGATTGCGATAAGAGAAAAAGGATTTTGGTGATTTTTAAATATTATACTAGTGATGTGTCTTGCGAACGCGATAAATAAATTTTTGATGATGCAGCGACATTTGTCATGCGTGATATTAAAAATTTAATTTAATTGTTGCTATGTTGGAACACGATATACAGCGTCTTCCAATTTTCCAATCATCATCGATATCGACATCGTGATATGCATACTATATATCTAACAATGTCCAAGAGAGGCAAACTTTTAAATATGGCTCATTCATAACAAATATATTAAGCTTTTATCGGATAGCTTGCATCGAAGATCGAGAGATTAATAATTAAAGATTAAAATTCGATTAAACGAAAAAATTTAACTTTACTCCAATTTGCCCCGATTAACAGAATTTTAATCTCCAATTCACAATCTTTAATTTCCAACGTACGGGAGCTTTACGGATATCCTTCAGTGGGTTCTAAAGGAAAAGATTTTTTTATTAGATTAATGCTGTCGATGATTGGTTGACTGAGAAGGCACAACAGTTTATCGACAGTTCAGCAACATGGTCGACCATCCGGTTGCATTTTACATTGCTCGAGAATATCCCGTGTGTAATATCAAATAATATTTGTACTTTTATTTTTAAAAAATGACGTAACCCGTACATACATATAACATATGCAATATTACAAGAGAAATACTAGGCAGAAAGTTTTTACGCAAGTCTTCTAATAATAAAAAAAAAAAAAGATAAAAAGTCAAGATTCTAAATTTTCAAATAACGCATATAAAGAAATCTAGTCGGAATTCAAATGTGAAAGAAAGAAAATTATATAATGTATGTAATGTATTAATGTTCTTGTCCATCCAATCAATTTGTATCATATCAATGTTTTCTCATGACAACTTCGTTGAGAAAATAGAATAGAAATGGAATAGAAATGGAATGATATATGTACATGTATATATATATATATATATATATATATATGAAAAGAATATGAAAAAATGTTATTACAATTACCGCGTTACAAGTATCGCGCGCGATCGTTGCACGCTTCCTGCACAATATTTTAGCATGCACGATCGCATCAACCCGTGTCACGCGAAGCAACACTATCGACGTAAGTGTAGGGATTTACGATTAATTATACATTGAGAAATATGTTACGTATTTGATTCCGTTTACAACGTCCGCGTATGTACATAACACACATTCATTTGCACTGAATCATCCGAAGTTACCTCGCGTGGTCGCGTACGCTGGTAAAATGAGTACGCGCGCGGTGTAATACAAACGCGGGACAAAATTCTTCCCCTCGAATATGTAAAAGATGAAAGTGTTGCGCAATCGCAACAGGTTTCCGATCGAGAAGATTAGATGCTCGATTGAGATGATGGCTGCTTTGTTACGCTACTATATCTATATTTAAAGATTTCTTTCTTCTCGCGAGCCGAGCCGCGATAGAATTTGCTTTGAAAGATATATATCGCTTTGAAATTCATGTCTCACGCACATTTATTGGCTTCTTTTATGTTCTTCTTACGACTGAACGGACATTACTCGCCGATTGTTCTCGGGAATAGAATCGGAGAGATCGAACGGAACTCGTAAATATACTTCAACAGTCGCGAATCGGAATGGAAATTGAACGGCGATATTTCTTCGGCGATATCTGTTCTCTCGTTGTCTCCTCGTTCGTTTTCTCCTTCTTCATCCTTTTTATGTAGGTTTTCTCGTCTCGGCTCGGTTTGCAAATAGGCGCAATAGAGTAACGATCTCTCGCCATTTCCTCTGAGGTAAATTACAAAGGCCTCCCCGAGGGTGGACGTTTCGTGCTATTTATAATGTTTATTGCGGTTGCATCAAAAGGGGCTGCTGACTAGCCGTGATGCAGTGGCATCTGAAAATTGATAACATCGCTTGTATGGGAAAAAAGGGCGTAATATGTACTAGGCTGCCTCTCTGGACCGTTGCATCTCCGTCCATCCATAAATTCTTCGTCTATAGAATCGATCCTTCTCTTTTATAGGGTAAACTCATTGCGGGTCAACACTCGGCTCGACAATTTTTTTTCCGATTTTAATGTTAGATCTATTTCGATAATAAAGTTTCAGAGAAGAAGTATGTTCCCTGATAATAAAAATCTCCATCCATTTCCATCCATTTTCTCGATTATCCTTTTTATCCTAATTAGATGTGTCTTAATAATTAATTTTTATTTAGCGAATAAGGTTTCATCTCCTTCGGCATTGCGCGTCAAACTTTTTTTTCTTCCAAAATTATTTAATAATATAAAAATTTGTGATAATAGCCTAAATATTATTTTCATAGGCTTAATTAACGAAATGTTCTTGCTATTTTCAAATTTTTGTCGAAACACAGTTTCACACAGTTGCACAAATTAAAATAAGTTGAAGCGTGAAAAAGTCAACAAAGTGAAACAAGTTGTCGCAGTATGTTTTTTTGTTTGCAGCGGAATCACGCTTTGTTGTAATTTCCTCTCGTTAGTACCGTGGCACGTTTGACTCCAAATCACTCTGCTTGGACGTGAAGCGAAACACGCGGAGGAAACGAACTGAATAGATTCTTAGTTTTTTTTCCAACAAAATATGATTAAAATTGGAAAACAACTATACAGTTTCAGTAGTCTCTTTTAGTTTTGAAACGAGTAATCAAAACATGCGTTGTATTGTTATTTTTAAATTATCTTGCTCAACTATCACATGCGATATTATGTATGAGAAAGAGACATAAATCTATTGATGCCGAGACATTTTTATTTTATCTTTTACAGATATACCGGACATTCCTGAAAATATCAAGAATTTACAGGCGTTACAGGTGGCAGATTTTAGCAGTAATCCTATTCCAAGGTTATTAAATTATTCTTATTTTTCTTCTAATTTTGTCTTCTAACTCGAGTAACACTCTATACTGTGTATATTAGTATAGCATCATCTTCTTGGTAACGCTTATTGTTCAAATGTAGATGCTTAATTCAAAATGATATTTAAAGCAATAATTAATAAATTTTCATTTCATTGCTTTTTCTTTCAGGCTTCCAGCAGGATTTGTGCAGCTAAGAAATTTAACTGTACTTGGACTTAACGATATGTCTCTTACAAACTTGCCACATGATTTTGGAAGGTAATATCGAAGTATATCTCAAAGCTACATTATTTAGATATTATTATGTAATCTTATTCTTCGTTTCATAAATTATTACAAATATGTATTTCTCTTATAGCTTGGAAGCATTACAGTCATTGGAATTAAGAGAAAATTTGCTCAAATCCTTGCCTGAATCGCTTTCCCAGCTTTTAAAGCTTGAACGGCTGGATCTCGGTGACAATGAGATCGAAGAATTGGTAAGTGTTATTTGATTTTTTTTATTCTTAATTTTTACTCGAAATCAATAGTGAATGGAAACGACCATATTTTTACAAAGATAATAATCTGTGTGCGGCGCGTGTAAATTTTTATTTTTACTATCCTACTAATGACTTCTTAGTATAGGTATCTTATGGATAAAAATATTCTCGGCAATTTATCTGATCACATATGTTATAATTATAGATTTTACTTTGAGACTGATAACAGTTTTAATAGTTTTTTATTATTGTATTTTTCTTTATTGTTGTGTTTTAATAGTTTTTATCATTGTATTTTTATTGTTTATATTTAATTGCTTTTTCGTTGATTTACGATGACATTTACGATGGTTTTATGTCAAGTCATTAAACTTAAGATTTAATTATAGACTAATTGAGAGAGAGAGAGAGAGATGAGAGAGAGAGAGAGAGAGAGAGAGAGAGAGAGAGAGAGAGAGAGAGAGGAGAGAGAGAGAGAGAGAGAGAGAGAGAGAGAGAGAGAGAGAGAGAGAGAGAGAGAGAGAGAGAGAGAGAGGAGAGAGAGAGAGGAGAGAGAGAGAGAGAGAGAGAGAGAGAGAGAGAGAGAGAGAGAGAGAGAGAGAGAGAGAGAGAGAGAGAGAGAGAGAGAGAGGAAATAGTCATTTTTTATTATATTATTTCGTTTGAAGCCTGCACATATAGGAAAATTACCAACGCTACAAGAATTGTGGCTCGATCACAATCAATTGCAACACTTGCCCACCTGAATCGGCGAACTGAAAACACTGGCATGTTGGATGTTTCGGAAAATCGTTTGGAGGATCTTCCTGATGAGATTGGTGGTCTCGAGTCATTGACGGATTTGCATTTATCACAAAATGTTATTGAAAAGTTACCTGACGGACTCGGCGAATTAAAAAAGTTAACTATCCTCAAAGTAGATCAAAATAGACTTTCTACCTTAAATCCAAATATAGGAAGGTAAGCACATGAAATATTACATTAACATATTACATTAATCTATTATTAACATTAAAGATAAAGATCATTATCTGGAGATAAAAATTTACTTACGTTTTATGTTTCAGGTGTGAGAATTTACAAGAGCTAATTCTTACGGAGAATTTTCTTTTAGAGCTACCATTGTCTATAGGCAAACTGTACAATTTAAATAATTTGAATGTTGATAGAAATAGCTTGCAGTCTTTACCGATAGAAATTGGTAAGATGATATAATGCAAATTTTTATTTTATGATATTGAATATATAAAATATTCAAGTATAAGTGAACGAAATTTAAATAATTAAAATTTATTTTTTTTTTTTTAGGTAACCTAAAAAAGTTGGGTGTATTGTCTTTAAGAGACAATAAATTACAATATCTACCGGTTGAAGTGGGACAATGTACTGCTCTTCATGTCTTAGATGTTTCTGGCAACAGGTATATAATTTTTGTAGTACTTTTTATCCATATTAAGTATATTTGTTAGCTTTATTATAATTAATATAAATCTAGGAGGGCAAGATATAAATGTGTTACGTTTGAATAATATGCTTATTTATCTTATTATTATTAAATTATAAAATAACAATATCTAAAACAATGTACAATTTTGCTATACAGATTACATTATTTACCATATTCCTTAATCAATTTGAATCTGAAAGCGGTATGGTTAAGTGAAAATCAAGCACAACCAATGTTAACGTTTCAAACAGACGTTGATGAAGAAACGGGACAAGAAGTATTAACATGTTTTCTTTTACCACAATTGGAATTTCATCCTGATGGTTAGTATAATTAACATTTTATTTTATTTATTTTTCAATTTTTCATACATAATTTTCAAAATTATCTTATGAAATTTGTTTAATGATAAATCTTAATCTTATTATATAATGAAGATTTACTTCAACTATAAAATATTACAACATTTATATAAATTTCACATATACTGATCTGCAAATTATTTTATAGTGCAAAATAATTAAGTTTTTCATTTTCTTTTTCAAAATTTTATTCAAACATAATATATAAATTCTGTAGAATATATATAAAAATTATAGAAAAGCAAAAATGTTTAAGTTAAAGACAGGAGAGATGGCAATTCTTATGTAATGTTATGATTCATGAAAGTTTATACAATTAATTATTCCATTTTTAATATATTTATCAATGCACAATTGATGATGTCATTCTTTAGATTCAGGTAAATTGGGAATGTTAGTTGGCATAAGAAATGTTCAAGGTTGTGAAATGCGTGAGCTGACAAGCAGTGATGATGAAGGTTGGCAAGAAAGAGAAGCATCAAGAACGCATTCCGTAAAATTTACTGATGAGCCACCAGAAGCCGATAAAGAGGTATGTTTACTGATTTGCTTTTTATAAGCTAGTTTGTATTACTTTTTGTTTTATATTTTCTTTTTTATTTATCTCGACAAATAGATTCCATTTATACGTCAAAATACACCACATCCGAAAGAGTTAAAAGCTAAAGCGCATAAGTTATTTAGCAAAGGAAAAAGTGAAAGTCGATCAGAATCTACAGATGAACAGGTAAGTCTTATAATTAATTTATCTTTTCTTTTTTAGCAAACTTTAATTTGCCAAAACAATTCTACCTATACATTTTTAACATTTTTTTATAACATTCTCAATGTATTTTATTTTATATTATCATGTAAGATAATCTTGTTAAAACCTTTCTTCAGGATGTTTCTCAAACATTTGGATTGGACAAAACAGAATCGGAATCATTAGTTAATCCTGTAGATATGCCACAATCTGTTTCTGAACAAGAGGAACATGTAAAATGCAGTATTGCACAAGAGCATCATAAAACACCAACATTTGGTATTGACTCTGATAACACAGATATTCAACTTAATAAAGAAAGGGATAATTTTTCAACTCAATATTCTACAGAATTTCACACAGTGAGTAATTTATATCTTATTAATATTTAATATTTAAAAGAAGATATTATCTTTTATCTGCATTATATCAATTTTTAGAATGTAAAATACGCACATATTGTGATTAAACAGTATATACATGCTAATTATAATTTACTCTTGCTTTTTCTTGTATATATTTATATACATACGTACATACGTACATACGTACATACATACATACATACATACATACGTACATACATACTATATACCCCCCTCCCCCCAACATACACACATACATATACATATATTTCTATAGTTTATTTTTTAGTAAATTGAAAGTGTTTATTTTTGTAGAATGCAAGTACTGAAAATTCTGTCCCAGAATCAAAAGAAAAAGATGAAGAAGAATTTGAAAATGAAGATATGCAAAGACATGTTGAATTTAATATTATAGAAGATGCAAATAATGAAGATGTTTGTGATTCGAATAAGCCCAATAAACTTCAACGTAGAGATACTCCACATCATTTGAAAAATAAACGCATTCATACGACAGTTGACAAAGAAAAAGTCGCTTCTATTATTGCACAGGTTGATATTTTTTATGTGATGTAATAAGTAAACAATACTATTTATAATATAATTACAAAACATTTAATGTAATGAGTAATTAATTTTTTTCTATTGAAGAATCATATAATACTTTTTGGTTTGTATTTGCCAATATATTTGTTATATATAATCAGAGTAGATAGATTTATACTTATATTTATAGGCACTTATGAAAAAAGATGAGACTCCTATATCCTTACCACAAGTAGAATCAATGGAAACATTCGACACACATAGTCAAGGTAACTTTAAGCAGCAAGTTATAATAGAATTATAATTTAATAATTCCGTGACAGTTTAACAAATATCGCATTATTTATAAGATAAATTTGTTAAAATTATTTTAACGGTATTTGTTTATTTAGTTTTATTATTAATTTAGAATAGTAACTGTCATATTGCGATATTAATTAGATATTATATTAGATTTTGTTTTGAAGACAGATTTTGTTCTTATCATATGCATAAATAAAAATTCTCTTGAAAAATGATGGTAATAGATTTTGAAGACCCTCTATATATGAATCTTTGATTTTATTTCTCTATTTTGATTTTATCTCATGATAGAGAAGGGGAAATGCGATAAGATATATCTCTTGCCCTACCTATATCTTATCTAATCCAGTTATCAATGTGTCTCTCAATGGTACGCGTTAGGAAATATAATAGTGTACGTTGATAAATTACAATAGTATACTTGTAATATATGTGATTTTTTTTTATATAAATGGAATTATTTTTATACAACATAAATTGCAAAGGATAAAATTACTTGATACAAGATGTCCAGAAGATATAAATGTTTTATTAGAAATAAAAGAATAAGGAAAAGTAAATGTCCGATAATACATAATGGCAAGATATTTATTAAATTATATTTATGATAATGGTATTGAAACAGTGACCATTTATTTGTTTTACCAAGATTTGATATTTTATTTTTTGGTATTTTGATTTTTGATATTTTAGATGCAGCATCTGATATCGAACCAACATTAGAAATACGGGAAGAGCAATATGAAATTCATATAGAAAGAACGACAGGTGGATTAGGCTTGTCAATAGCAGGTGGTATCGGATCGACACCTTTTAAAGGCGATGATGAAGGCATTTTTATTTCAAGAGTTACCGAAGGTAAATATTTATTTATTAGTAAATAACTTTATATTTATCATGTTTATGCATATCACATGTAAATGTTTCTATTTTACACTTATGAAATATTTGCTATATATATATATATATATATATATATATATATATATATATATATATATATATATTGATTTTTTCCATGTGTTTATTTAGGTGGACCTGCAGACTTGGCTGGGTTAAGGATAGGAGATAAAGTAATATCTGTAAATGGAGTGTCGGTAGTAAATGTAGATCATTATGATGCCGTGGAAGTATTAAAAGCATGTGGACGTGTACTTATATTGGTTATTATAAGAGAAGTTACAAGAATAGTTCCGCCATATGAGCAGGTATAAAATATTTTATTATTTTTAATCGTATTGATATATTTTTATATTGATTTTTAAATCGATATCCTAATTTTTTTTCTATTAAACTCAGGCACCAATGAGAAAAGATTCCGTATGCTCTAGTTTAAGTACAAGTAGAGCACCAAGCGCAACATCTTACGTTTCATCTACAGCATTGTCACATACATTGGAAAATGGCGATACATCTGTGTCTCATGAAAGTACAAAGGTAATGGTTTATTAATATTTTCTTTTATGATAAACTATGATAACGATTTAAATGTAATATATTGTAGACGAAAAAAATTCCTGACCCTCTAACCACCGTAAAAGATAGCGAACCTATGGTTTCTGTTCTCTTTCACACAACATTAATACGAGATCAAAATGGGCTTGGATTCAGTATTGCCGGTGGGGAAGGTTCGCCATCCTTTAAGGATAATAGCGATGTAAGTTTGTAGAATAAAATTTTTTATCATTACATTAATTTATAACAAGATAATTGCATTATCGATCGTTTCTAGGCAATTTTTATCTCAAGAATAACAGATGGTGGAGTTGCCCAGAAAGATGGTAAATTATTAATCGGAGACAAAGTAATATCCGTAAGTACTTTTTATTAAATCTATTAAATTATGATATTGGACGACAAAATTTAATGTATAAATTGGTTATTTTTGTAGATTAACGGAGTAGATATGAGAGGAGCGAAACATGAACAAGCAGTGGCTTTACTTACTGGCTTGGAAAGATTTGTTCGATTAGTAGTCGAACGGGAAATACCACTTTCTCAAGCGAATCTTGCCACTCCTGTTGTAACTCCTTCTGAAAAATCGCCACGTGTTATAGGTACGCCAAAACCTTATACAGGCTTGTATAATGCCAATAGTTATATGGCAAATAGACCTGGATATGGCGGATATCGTCGCTCTATGGATGCCGATAAAGCATTGACACCGAGTCCTACTTTAAAAACGCCACCATCACCATCGACATTACCTATGAAATCCGATGTTAGTGAGATACCTAAAATGAACGGCGTAACTGAGTCAGGAAATACTCTGAAGAATGTTTCACCAATTTCTCCCAGCCCGACAAATAATCAAACATATCCACAGCCGGTTCCAAGACATAGCGTTTCACAGATGTCACCTACAAATAATACTGGCTCTGCGACTATGACTCCTCATGTAGAGCCTAGACCAGTGTCTCCGCAGGAAGACATACAGGTACCGAAGCCAATCACCAACGAGGAATTTCAAGCTATGATCCCCGCTCATTTCCTTCGACCTCCAACATCCTCGCCTTCACCAGACTCCCATCAAGGCCCGATTGTAACAGTGACGATAAAGCAGCCCGATACTTTGCCTGGAGATGTTAATTTTCCTCCAGCTCCTACTACACTCGGTAAAGTTACTGAGACCATCACAAAGAGTACACTCACCGAGACCGTCGTAACTAGGGTGACTGACAACCAATTGGTGCAACCACTTATTATTGAGGTATGTGCTTGTTAGAGAAGAGCATCACAAATACATTGCACATATATTGCTAATATAGTTTTACTTCTTTTAGAAGCACATTCGTATCTTATTATTCTATCTTATTTGATTTTTTATTTTGTTATTTTTCTATGCTGTATGTATTTTATTATTTTTTTTAATTAAAATTTTGCTTAATTTTATGTCTATATATATAACTATATATAAAAATAGATATATAGTTTGAGTACACACTTTTATGTTGAAAATTTTTATTTGTATATCTTTTTAATTTGTATGTATACGCACATACAATGAAGCAATAGTCTGACTTCCATCGGATTATATCGCATGTTTGTAAATAATATTATTATTGGCTACATTTATAATTTATAATTAAAATATCTGATATTTGGATCAATTTGATATCAGCTACAATTTGAAACTTTATTAAATTTGCCCGAAATGTCAGTCTATTCTAAGTTAATACATAAAATACATTTAAAAATTTTTAAATTTATAGTTTAACACTTTAAGTTTAATTAATTTCAAATATAGAAAATATAACAAATACAAAATTGATTAATATGTTAATTTTTTTTATACATTATACTGTATTATTTTTTTCATACATTATATTTTCATACATTATAATATTTTTTTCATACATATAAGAAATTTCTATAATTTGAACTTGACATCCAATTCATAACTCTCTTTTTTATAATTAAAAATATAATTGAAATATATTTAAACAAATGCTCATGAAAAATTGCGATTTAATAAAAAGATTATGAAAATAGAATTGTCTTAGAAGAAAGAAATCCATTGTCTTAGATCCATTGTCTTAGAAAGAAATTTTTGATCGTTGCAATTATTTTTGCTGCATGTTTAAATATATATATATATATATATATATATATATATCTTTTTTAATTTTGATTTCTTTATGTGTAAATATTGAACTTTTGCTTAATTATATTTCTCTCTTATGCTTATTTTTCGTATATTAGTAAAATTTAAAAAATTATGGGATGACCTTAGAATCAATTTTGGTAACTATGGACTATAATAATGACAGTATGCTTATCTTCTGGCATGGGAATAGGTAAGTAGTGTAGAGATTTGTCTTGTCCCATACCATCCTTAATAAAAAAAATGGGATGTGAGGTATCATTGTCACAGTTTTATTTTAATAAAATCTGTATCAAAATCCATAGCTTGTGTTGTCCTTTACTAAATTCTCTGCATAAATCCTAAACTTTTATCCCGATTAATATCTTTAGCACTTTACAAAATTCAAACTTTTATTTTAAAATTTTTATAACTAATTTGATAATTATTGTTTAGGATGTTGTCCTTGTCAAAGAAGGCTCCTTGGGCTTTAGTATCATAGGAGGAACCGATCATTCCTGTACACCGTTTGGTGCAAAGGAACCGGGAATTTTCATATCTCATGTAAGTTTCTTCTTAATTTAATTTACAACAAAAAGTAATTTATTATTGTTTACACACACACACATACACACACACACACACGCGCGCGCGCGCGCGCGCACATATATTTCAGAAAGATATGTTGTTGAATGCCGTTTCTTGAATATTGCAATGTACTTCATCAGAGGGTGAGGAGCAACCTGATAATGATTAGATTGCTTCTCATCCTGATGAAGCGAATTGCAATATTCAAGAAATGGCCAAGAAAGCCAAGAAACGTTGGCATTTAGCAATGAATCATGACACGGGTAATACGCGAAAATGTATTAACCTTTTTGTAGAAAATAACTGTAAAAGACTCAAAAAGCATTGTATATTTATTTTTATGTAATTATTTATGTAATTTAGGTTGTTCCTGGTGGTATAGCAGCCAAGTCTGGTAAACTGAGAATGGGTGATAGGATATTAAAGGTGAATGGTACAGATGTGACAAAGGCTACACATCAAGAAGCAGTAGTGGAACTTTTGAAACCAGGAGATCAAATCGTGCTTACCATTCAACACGATCCACTTCCAGAAAGTTATCAGGTAAATAACATACATAGGTTTTAATGTGACATTGCTTTTAAAGAGCTGTTTAGTGATGCTTTAGAGCTATAAGTCTACGGATTAAATATAATTTTGTGTATGCAGTTATAAAAAATTATTATAAAATTACACACGTTTTTTTCGTCACGTGACTTTTTATTTTTATTTTATATTTTTATTTTATATTTATTTTTATATTTTATATTTATATTTTTATATTTTGCCTTTGCAATTAATATATTGTAAATTTCTCAAAAAATATATATGTAATATTACTAGCATTTTTTAAATATTTAGAATAACACATTACATTGATTTCTTAGTATCTTTAAATTCCATCATTGTTTTTAATTTTTTGTAAATAAATACATATTTGAAAAATTGTTTTTTAGAAAAAAAATTATTTTAACTTTTCATGCTTAGAATTATTGATATTAAACACAACTATACAGATATTAAACACAATTATAGGCAATATTTTATTAAATATGTAAATGTATTTTAAGAAAAAAAATTTTTCCTTATTTTATTTGTTTCCAAGGAATGCTTATTAGTCGTAAACACAATGGCACTTGGTGCTTTAGCGTATGATTATTTCCTTACCTAATGCAGTTTTTTTTATAATTTGCCCCACAAGCTGGTCGAAATAGAGTACATCCCTGTGACAGTAAGTACTCGATGCATTTGACACATGTCCGTGAAAAATTTTGTTCTCATTTATGCTTATCCCTACGCCAGCTGCAAATTTCACTATTGTATTATGAATGATTCGCTTTTGCTTGTGTCGCGCAATTTCACACGCATAAGAGAATTTTTTTATTTTATATTCAATTTTTTATTTTATATTCTGCTTTTTATTGTGCTTTTTACTGTGCTTTTATGCCGTTATATTTAATATTAAATACTAAATAAAATTGATGATCCTTATTCTATAGAAATTTAATTGTACTTGACTTTTTTGTTTTTACTGTTAGTAAAAGATTTCTTAAATCATCATTTCTCGTAATTTTTCATTTTTTAATATTAAATTTCTTATTACAAATTGTCCATTTAAACTTGAATATTATTGAAGTATGTATAAATAAGTATGTATAAATAATATTAGTACGGAAATCAAATAATTTGCTACATATATCATTTATTATATAGATAATCATATGTAACACGTATGTGTGTATGTATGTGTGCGTGCGTGCATGCGTGCGTGTACATATGGCAATACAAAAAGTTATTACTTACAATAAAATGGACTAAAAAATTAGTTTTTGTATAACCATAATAATAGTTCTTATTTCTATAATTCTATATAGTTTAAAAAATAAAAGAAATAGTAAATTGTTTTATAGGAAGAATTGATGTAACTGTTTTAGGAATTAGTGATAACAAAGGAAGCAGGTGAGAAACTTGGTATGCACATTAAAGGGGGACGAAGAGGACAAAAGGGTAATCCTCTCGATCATACCGATGAAGGAGTTTTCATATCGAAGATTAATTCAGGAGGTGCAGCTAAGAGAGATGGACGATTGAAAGTAAGCATGTAGATTTGTATTTGCCTTTTTATACTGACATATTTGATTTAATACTTACTTATATATCTTATCTAATAGGTTGGAATGAGATTACTGGAAGTCAATGGTACATCATTGCTAGGGGCAAGTCATCAAGAAGCTGTTAAAATCCTTCGGAGCTCAGGGAATACTATTACGTTGGTTGTGTGTAAAGGTTACGATAAAAATGAAATTGAGTCAATATTAACATTGTCCGATGGTAGAGATAATAAGGAAATTAAAGCGTCTCACGAATCGAAAGATCCGACAACAGATGATACTAAATCTCTATCACAAAGTGTATCCAGTTTAGATCGGGACGATGAGGAAGCTGCGATTCTTAGACAAGAACAAGAAATGAAAGCTGAACTCGTTGCTTGGGAACAAGAGGAACGAGAACGTGCGCTTGTAGAACAAAGAGAGAAATCCACACCTGAAAAGGTAAGTCTTATTTGAATATAATAGTTATAATATTTTATTTGTATATAACAAGTTACTGCTTTTAACAATTTTAAATTCTTATAATTTTTATATAGAATTTTGAAATGATCTATTTGTTATAACTTGGATTTGGAAATATACAAGGATTATATACATTACAAAAACTGCATAGCTATTATTTTTTTTGTATTTTTTATAAAAGATGTTATTTTATCGTGAAACGAATATATTTTTGTGCAAGGATTTATGCCAGCATATTTTCCAAAACGCATTTTTCTAAATTGATTATGTACGATAATCATGATTCAATTTATCTCTAATGTTCTTTGATTTAACTCTGATATAGGTATTGGATGTTGTACGCGCGGCAGAATCCTTAGTAAGCAAATCAAATAGTCCTGTTGATATAGTTGTACCACCGAAGTCACCTGGGGGCACTAAAGATCTCAAAACTACCACAATTGTTATGAGTAAACATACACTAGCACCTCAGAATCCTAATAACGTAAGTATTACATTAATAATTTTTTTTCTTTTAATTATCCTTTGTGCACAAAACACACATACATATACATTATACATTTTTTTAAAATCGAGCAAATTTGGAAATAAATTTAATATGTTGTAATATGTCTCTTGTACATATAGCAATCTATTGAATGTTATGCTTCCCTCCTTATAAATTATCTTTCCCTCCTTATATGTTTTTTGTTTAATTTAAAATGTTTTCTTGAAAAAGAATTCAACATCATTCTTTTTAATAAATTTTTTATGCATTTCTTGTACCTTTTTTAAATTATTTTAATTGAAAGTAAACATTTTTATCTCACTCTTATTCTGTTCTACGTACAAATAAATAGTGTATTTGTAATAATTTTTTATTATGTTATATAATATATTGCATGGGGTAATCTTATTATTAACAGCTTATTTATTAATAAATTTGAGTTTACTATATAATATTACTTTTTTTTTGGATGTTGCATGGCTTTTGGTACGAAGGTATTACATATTTTGTACTCTCAGCTTCTATCATTATTGCTAATTTATATACAAAAATAAATGTATATCTGTATACACCTTTTAATAAATAAATGTATATTTACATTTAATATACATTTAATATACATTTATTTATTAAAAGGTGTAAATTAATGAATTATAGAATTTAACGAATAAAATAATTATTTGTTAAATTAAGTGATTTAAATAGAACATAACTCACTTTTAAATTAATTGTTAGTTTATTTATATAAAGTGTCTTAATATAATTAATTTAATTTTGATTATTATACAAAAATGTATGTGTACATACATCTATATATGAATGTGCATTTCTGCATAAAATATGAAAATAGAAAAAAAAAAAAAAGGAAAGAGATTGGGTGGAAAAAAAAGAGATATTCTTAATCTCAACAAGTGTTTTGAAAATTATTTAAGTATCTGTTATACTTTTGACAGAATCGATTGTAAAAAAATTCTTGTTTATTGTTATTAAGAAACATTTTTATTACTACGAAGAATAGCTTCAATTTTCTTCCAATAACATAAGAATGACTCAAATATAAAATGTTTCAATGTTTTAGTTTGAAATATCATAATGAATTAAACTATTCGCACACAGGTTTTATAAAAATCGATTTAATATAAGACTTTTCAAGCCTTTAAATATTGGAACAAAATTATATATATTTCTTTTGATATTTCTTCAGTAATAGGAACTCAAAGCATTTTCATGGAATTCAATAAATACAGCGTGTAAATATGTTCTTACATAATTTCATTAGGTACTCTAAGTGGCGCATGAAATGTACAGTTGTCAATTGTCTTTAGCATCGCATGGTTTCCTGAGCGCCAAAAAGAGAGATATTTCACATGTTTACAGACAGTGGAAGATGATAGCGCTACTTTGGCTGCCCTCTAACAGGAGTGAGTCGTTCGTCTTTCTACTCATTTTTCCTGTGTCTGCGTCCATGCCTCTGATTCCGCAGGACTATGCCATAACAAAATATTTTAAGAATCATTATCATGGCATTAACTCGCGTATAATCATGATTTATTGCATTTTTGTATGTCTCTTAATGTTATACAGCATAGCTATTGTTATTCCATTTGTTATTGATACTGCCATTACAACATTAAGTAAACATATTATTGAAAATGTGCTGACAGTTGGGTTGAATAACTAATTTTTTGCTTTAATGAAAACGGAATAGAAATATAAAAAAAAGTTATGACGCGCGTAAGTGTGATCTTACTCCATTAGAAATTGCATATATCGCACACACATGCGCGTGTGCATATGCACATGTGTATATATGTATGTATGTGTGTATACGTATGTATGTGTATATATCATATATACATAAGATTCATTTGTTTATAAATATTGGATGACAAAAAAAGATGTTTCTGTGATAGTTAGATGCAAGTGTAGTAAAAAAATTTCATCCACTTGATCTTTCTAGTAACATTTACATATTGATTTTTGAATTCATTTGTCATAAAATAGGCAATATGCGATACGTATAAGATACAGTTGTTGCATTTAATCTCGATTAATCATTGATTTTTCTTAGCTACTGAATGAGAGACCACTAAAAATAGGCGATTTGTGATATATGAATTTTTTAATGCAATAACAGTCTATATAAGCATCAAGCTTTTAGGAATATTCTAATTGAATTTTTCTTCATGTAGACACAAATATTTCAGTCATTTAAATAATAAAATTTAAATATGTATTATATTTAATATATTTATAACATATTTATATGATTACGTTTTCTAATTATGATATAAGAGAACATTTATGATTTATGATTTACTCTCATGTTATGTAAGAGGAACATTGTAAATGTTCTAATGAATATTCTAATAACTGTCAGAATATATTTTATGATTAGAAATATTTTTTCTTTATGATATATAAATTCATAAAAAATTGCTGATAATTGTTTTATATTTTGCTATTAAAGAATAGATAAGTGAAATGATTTTAGCATATATATATTATATCAAGTAGCATATATATTATATCGGAGAAAAATTCGAAAAAATATTTCCAAAATAGATTTTATACATATACACACACATATATATATATATATATAATATATTATGATTTATTCAAAAAAAATATACTAGACATATACACAGATGCGCGCACGCGCGCGCGCATGTGTATACAAATGTATATTTTTCCTAATTGAATTATCTGCATTACTGTTATTTATTTTTTTTTCTTTTTAAGAAGCATATGGTATTTTCTATTATTTGATTAATTTTTAATTACATATGTATACGAATACCGTGACATCCCCTGCACTTTATTTTGACTACAATTTTTGTTTTTTATATTGAACATTGATTTTTTAAAATTTGATCAGCAAAGGGCAATGAGAAACACGCGGTAAGCAGTGCGCAATTAGATTATACTCAGTCACAATATTGGAGCCGAAACGTTTGAAGGATTGATTTTTAATAAAGAAGAATTATAAATCTAATTGCGCATTGCTTACCGCGCGTTTCTCATTGCGCTTTGCTGATCAAATTTGAATGATCGAGAAACTCATATCACTAATTGATTTTTTTCTAATGAATTTTTTTAGTTATAGTTTATTGTTTAGTTAACTTATTTAGATTAAATCAAATTTTACTTTTGAAAAGAAATTCTAGTTTATATTATCAATTGCTAATTGATATCCTATGTCAGGCAAGAGCGACTATTTTAAAAAGATACAATAACGCAAACACGCATGATTAATTGTCTTATTTTACAAAGCACTGTTATCATTTTATTCGAAATGCAAATCTTAACGGGAGAAAAATAATATTTTATACTGTTAAGAGTTATAACATTGTTGTGAGCGTGTTTTGAATATTGGCCTTTGTCTCAGTTAGACGTATTAATAGTCTTGACAGTTAGTACATTAGAGTACTACAATTAAGTCATATCATTATTGAAATTTGAATCAATGTATCTATATATTTTCTATAAGCATTATATGTTCATATAACTCTAATGGACCAGATGTTTATATATTATTACAAAACTATCGGATAAGCTAATATTTACTTAAAAATATCTGAAAGATGTTAATGTTAAAGTTCCAGTTGATTGGTATAGGAATGAAAATTGAATGTTTTTAAGATAATCTGCCTATGCACAAAAATTTTCTGAAAGTGGTTATAGTTGTCCCTGTTATGAAATACATATTAAAATGAAGATACTTTTTTTCATAATCATATATTTAGATAGGAAGAAAATATAAATATAAATGTGTGTGTGTGTGTGTGTGTGTGTGTGTGTGTGTGTGTGTGTGTGTGTGTGTGTGTGTGTGTGTACATACATACATGTATATATATGTATGTATATATGTATGTATGTATGTATGTATGTATGTATGTATGTATATATACATACAATTGAAAGATATATTATTTTACTGTAATGTAGTTTAAAAAAATCAATTTACTATGTTGTTTCATGTATCCTACAGTAGAGGAGACTGTTTACCGTGAAATAATTATGATCGAAAATTGTTTCAAAAAGCATCATTTTTCATGTACACGTAAACGTCCAAATTTATTTAAATCTTGCAATGATAGTGATATAAATATAAAGCAATAAAACTATATAAAACGTATAACATTCTTATGTTTGAATGAGTATAAATATATTTTTAACATTATAGAAAAATATGTAATTTACATAAAATGAAATGATACACATCCATCCCGAGATATTTTACAAGATACAAAACATAGATCAGTGAGTGGTTACAGTGGATACAGGAACACAGTGAGACAAAACATGCCAAGTGTCCTAAAGGCACATAACAGTCTTCACTACTACATCGATACGATGAATAGGGTACAAATATACGACAGCTTTATAAAATGAAAGAACATGTTTAATATACCGATCATATGTTTATAAATTAAATTGTGCGCAACGTTGCATGATTTATTGCAATAATAGTACAATTGAAAGACATACTATTGAACGAACGTATAGACGGATTCATAAAGAAAAAAAACGATTCCGCGACAAAGAAGTTTGAAATTCTTTAAATCCTATATAGATTTTATATGACATGTAGCGTTTGTGAAATAAATCTGTTTTAAAATATGATTACAAAACTTTAAGGAAAATATTCAATATTTAATAATTTATTATAGTAATATTAATATATTACTATAATATTTGATTACCTAATTTTTTTTTTTTTACAAAGTAATTAATGATTTTTATCGTTAAAGGAATCAATGGAGTATTTCGTGAACTATAGTTTTATAGATAAATAGGATGATATTGGAATAATTTGTACATGTGTATGTTGTGTTATAATTTATATTCGTTAAATAGCAGTATATTATTGGATTGCTTCGCATGTAATCGAATATTTTATGATAAACCACCTGTTATTTTATTTTGGTATACGCGTTTCATATATCGAGTACTAAGTAATTAATATAATAATATAATTTTCCATGTTATTTATTCAGTCAAGAACGAATGAGAAACCTGGAACATCGAAGGATTTTTCTTCATCCAAGTCATCTACGATCTCTGATCTCCCTAAGACAACGAATTTCGAACGATCTACTTCTATGCAAACTTTACCTTCTCGAACGAAAAAAAAATCTTTACCAAAACGCAGTATTACATTTGCTGATTTGCCACCGACTTTAAAAAAGAGTTCCGATTCCATCGTTTATCCATCCCATGTCAAACCTATGCTATCTATAACTAAACAACCAATTCGGCAAGAAATATCTACTTCCCTTCCTGGAATTATTTCCTGTCACACATCTGCACGTTTCCAACTTCCCCCGACGCCTCTAACTGCTCCTGAATGCTGGGGAAATCTTGACACTTCGGCTTCTATTACCAAACAACAGATAGCACGTTCTGTTGATGGAATTTTTCAGGTTGAGGTGGGTTTCAAAAGCATGTCTAACTGAATAACTACTACTAATGTTGTAAATTTATGTATAAGCGTATGACATTTAGCATGTAGGATAGACGCGATACGATTTTTTTTTTTTTTTATCAAAAATTATCTTATTACAATTATTTTGTACGAAAAACATGTAAATTGGTATTTATTTATGCAAATGTTACAAATATAGCAATCTCCAACTTCATCTCCAACACCACCATTGACGAAAATGTCAGTCAGCGATAAAAAAAAATTATTTGAAAGTGTCATAGAAGAACATTTAAAACCATCGCCTAAATCAGGTGAGAGTATGCATACTTTTCATATGTAAACATTATATACCTTATATTTGTAGTAAATATCGATCTTTAATTGATAATATAATTAAATTTAATTAGTAAAAATTAAATCAATAATTGCGTGTGTATATGTTACAGATAAAATATTCAGTTTTTTGAGTCAGGATGAGGTGGAAAAGATGAGACAAGAGGAAGGTAAGTTATTATTTGCGAATAATTAATTATCTATTTTTGTTTTGTGTCGTATAATAAATCTGATTTATTTTAATAATAAATTGAAGTTGGTTATAAAAAACTGCTTTTATAGAGAAAAAAATTGCAACTTTGACCCGAGACGAACTTAAATCATGGGCACAACTTGATGAAAACGAAGGTCTCGAAGATTTGGACACAATAAATCAGGATAATGGACGACCTAAGTAAGCTTCAATCTTCACGTTTAAATTATTTCTTATTTAGAAAGTGGAATAAACTTATGATTGATACATTTTATACACGGTTCAAACGAGCATTTAAGTTTAATATAAATGAATATGAAGTACATAACTATTCTACTTAAATATTCAGTACACAAATATTGTAAAAATTAAGCGGAAATTAAACTGTCTTATTAGAATAAACATGAACAAAATGCATTATACCAAGCAGCTTTTAAAAAATTAAAATTGTTAATATTACGTTAATATTATATTTGTTTGATGTATTACATGTGTATTTATTGATTTTTCGCTCTACATGGAGTAGAATATGCAATACTGAACAAGTTTTATTTATGTAATTTATTCAATAATATACTTACTTATATAATTCTGTTTTACCATAGAAATAAGTTAACTTTTTTTGCGAGAGAAGAGTGTGCGTTTGGTTGTTTTATGAATTTAGAATTAAATATTTGCATGTTTAACCGTTTGAATACCAATAAATAATATCATTATAATATCACTATAAATTGCTCTCAACTGTATTGTAACTGATATCAATTGACAATTTTCAGATTATTGATTTGTTGAAATTTCATAATTTTTGTATTAAAACGGTTAATTATGGCTATGATGTGGAAATTGATGATATTCTCGATATATTTTTCCAAAAACAAGTAATAGAACATTTTAAATTAGCCTATTATAAAAAAATTTATTATTTTTAAACTACATGTCTGACGACAATTATATAATTATGTTTTGCATGCAATGCACTTGATGTTTTACATTTATTTGCATTTTTATTTGGCTAATGTGTTTTAAATATAAATTCGCTGTGGCTTATATATTCTCTCCTATGCTGTATATTATGCTTATATCTATACCTAGATTTTGATTTTATATATACATATATATATATATATATATCTATGTGTGATAAATGATTATATATTTTGTATTAATTTTATTACATGCTACTGTGATAGCTATACAGCTACTGTGACAGATTTTAATTAAATTGAATTAAATTAAGATAACGAACAGTGGTATAATAATAGAAACAATTTCTTTCGAAATCTCTAATAGATACTATTTTTATTAGAATTTTAGAATTTTCTAAATCTATCTTTCCTAAGTCTAAATTAAGTATAAAATTAATTATTGTACATCTGAACAGATAATATTGTTTTTAAGCGCCAAAAATAGAGAGAACTTTATTACATCTTTTAGCAGCAGCATTCGTAATCTAACTCTGACATTTTGAAACAAATACAACACCTTTACATTGAGCATTCGATGAAAATTTCTGAACAATCAGTAATGCAAAAAATCTAAACAGCACTATTTTTGTGTTGCTTCTATATCTTTTTTAATAAATATGAAAATTATAGCGTACCTACATTATTCGTGAGTATGCATGCTCGTTACCTTCCAGTAGCCGACTGAGTTCGCGAACTTCGATCCCTCTTATCCAGAATGTTCCCAGCAGTGTGAGGACAGCAAAAGCGGAACGTCGTTTGAAAGAACGTTTAATACAAGAGGTATTATTTATTATATTTTCGTTACTTATTTATTATTCTATTAAATTATATGATAATAAGCAATACGCAATACGATTTCTTGTTCCTTCTTTGATGTTTTAATATAATAAATGCGATAATATACTCAAAATTTGCATATATGTACTTAATTTATACTAGTAAATAATTACAATTACAAACAATTATATATGAATTACAATAATTATCGCGCAGTCATTTTTGTAAATGCTTTTATCCAGAATCTCTTCTTTACAGGGTCTTATTTCGGACGAAGATGAAGAACATCTTTTAAGCCTTGCAGAACAGCGAACACTGAGAGCGGAGAAACGTGCTGCTTGGCGACAAGCGCGTCTTAAATCTCTCGAGCAGGTAAAATTGCAAGGAGAATTGTATATATAAAATTAATTAAGATATATAATACAATGGTAACTAATACGAGTGTTTTAACATCGAATGTTTCCTTTCTATACTTATAGGATGCGCTACAGGCACAGATGGTGATTAAAAAAATGAATGAAATAATGGATACCACTAATAAAGAGGAAGATGCGCAAGATACGACAAACTTAACTGATCCTGCCTCCGATCAGGAGAAGACAGTCGAAGTAAGAATATAGAAACAGTGTTTCAGGATGAAATAATTTTTTAAATTTATAATCTGCTCAAGATATAACCAAAATTCTCAAGAGATACAATTAATCTGCAAGCTTGATTCAAAGTTGTATTAACCCGATCGTTTACTAATTGCTGTCTTGCTCGCCTAAGCTAACGGCATTCATAAAGGAAAAATATGTTATTACAACGGTTCCCATTTATTTGTCTTTTACTATCTTAGTTTGCTACGTTACGGCCATCTAGCGCAGATTTTCCTAAGCTCGCTGTGCGCAGTAAAGTGGGTCCTCCTAAAGAGATACGCGAATCTGAGAAAGTAGTGGACGAGAAGGTCACTCGGCGTACCGAGGAATATCTTGATGAAGTGACGGGCGAACGTCGTGTACGAACTGTTGAATACGTCGAGAAGCTCATTGAGCGTCAGGTATTATATTTGTAAAATTTAGCACGAGCGTTAAAAAGTCCACGTTTGTTAGATAAATGAAGGGAATAGACAGCACAATTATAAATCACTATCGTAACTATCTCTGGAGTGCACCATATTTATGCGGATACGTATACTCTGTTTTATTTTTTTATTTTTATTTAAATATAGATGGATTATTCCATACCAAGTGGAAAATTCGCGAGCTTATAATACATTAACATTTTCTCTGACAACTTATTGATGAAAAGCTATTGCCGATAACATTAATTTGGTAAATGGCAGGAGTTGAATCATTTGAGATACAGTGCTAAAAAGTATTTGCTGTTTTGTAAGACAACTGAAACTAAATCTAGCATATTTTATATTCGCGCTATAAGAATAATAAAATTACGAAAGATATTAAAAGCAAGTTTAGTTTTATTTGCACATTCATGCATTCATATAACATTTGTGTAGCATTTGTTCAATTATTATTGTGTTATTGTTTCAAGATTCCATCGCTTACATCGATGGTACATTACGCACCATCTTGAATTATGAATGTTACTTCTACTGATCTCACTAACAACTTTTTCCTGAATCATCGGTAATTTGGTTTTTATATATCTTATGTATATGTATTTTAAGCTTATAGCGCTTTACATCCGTATGCATTTTGTGTGCATGATCCATTTTGCTCATATTTTTTTAAATATTTTCGATTATTTTGCGTTGCATGTAAAAGTGCGGCAAAACTATGCGGTTAAAGAAATTATTAAAAATTAAGAAACATGGGACAACTAACATCTTTTCTATCAAAATCCCATTATTCAAATCTCACTTTGTAAAAATCTGAAAAATAGAAAGAGTGACTGATATCAAACATATATGATGAAAATTTATATATATATATATATATATATATATATATATATATATATATAAAATTTGATCTTGTATCACAATGTTTTTTGGTTGTTTTAGTTGCAAACTAAATAATTTTGATTGCATCGTTTGCAATATATTCTTTATAAATTCAGAATGTATTGCGTGAAAAATAATTATGATTGAAATGTACAATATATACATTTTCGTAATTAGGTGGAAACTTTAAGGGAGAAGATTATATCATTGGAATTAAGTAATGCGGAAGAGGATGTGGAAAGTATAACTGGTACTGGTGCGAGCGATGCAGAGAGTGAAAGTGAAGATACTGCGGGACAAAATACGACTGTTAGTACTACAAAAGAAAAAGTAGATTTTCATTCTACAAGTGATACAACTGAAATTGCGAATGAAACTTCTACTAAAACAAATGCAAATATTACTGTTGCATCTACAAAGAAAAAGAAACGTAAGCGATCAAAGAAAGGTCGTCACTGACAAAATATTTTAATATTTTAATGAGTATTTTAATAGGTACAAAAAAGATTGATGTTAAAGAGACTTGAATAAAAATCAACAAAATTTTTACTATTCCATTATGTTACTGTTACACAAATTTATTGTGTAATACCATAATATTCTACATGAATATGCATACATTTATGCTAAACATAAATATAAATTATATTATGCGTATATATGCACATTTATATCTGTATACTTTAGAGTATATTTAATCAACTATTTCAGTATATCGGTACGTATTACCATGACGTAAGCGTGCCTGTATATTTTGTTTTTTTTTCTCACAAATATAATAAGTAATATAACTATAACAAAAATCATAATCTGATTCTAGATGAACATATTGTATTTTAATGAAAACATAATAGATACTTCGTGTAATTGACCTACTGAATACGACACGTCTGTTATCTATTATCTATACAATATATCTACTACAGAAATATAACCATCATTTTTTAATTACACTTTGTATACGTATCATCCATGTAATACAGTTTCACGAATCTAATGTGTAACATAAATTAATGATTTTCATTATTTTTATATTAATCTCATGTTACTAATTTTCATATATCGTCTATGTATTTTACCGTTAATTCACATTTTATTTCATCCTATACCAATACACCTAGAATTTGACTAAAGATTCAGAGATGAAATTAGAGATTTTCAAAAAATGATTAATATCTTAGTATCAAATACATAGTGGAAAATTATAATGTTTATGCCATTTGTTATTTTTTGGTTTTTTAATATACTCCAATTTTATTTTAATGTATGGATATGTGTGCGTCTTATTATAATATCTGTTTTAATCCAATTTTATTCATTTTATTGCGTAACAATTAGATATGTGCACATAATGAAAATGTTAATGAAGTAAAAGACATAAAAAGATACTGTACTGACGACAAATTGTCGGATACCGTTGCATTTTTATGTGCATGATAAAGATCATGCATTTCCATTTTTCCATAAAATTCTTTGAGAATTTTTGTAATTGTTTTTTTTATTGTTTTAAAGATAAGATGTGATAAAACTATGTAATTGTAATGTTACATACATAATTACGACTATATTTTATAATATGATGTA
>NW_028297127.1:22517668-22554843 GCF_055798465.1 Pogonomyrmex barbatus
TTTTTTTGATGCTATAATACCTTCCAACTGAGTCTGAAAATTATAATTAATGATATAATTAATATATTCTCACTCTTTTTGAAAATACAAAAAAATATTGTATTTTTCATATTTCAATTCTCATTTTTACCTTTCATCAAACCTTATTTACAAAACAAAATGGGTTGTACGCAGTAAAATATCTTAATATTTGTACAATATAATTTCTAGATAGAGAGAGGTGTGCATTGTTTCAAAATAGACATTTTACCTTTAATTGCAAATTCGTTTTTTTAAGGAATTGCACTTCCTCCGCATGTTTCTTTTCTTCCGCTTCTCTTAGTTCAGCTGATCTTTTCTCAGATTGATCATACTTGAGCCTTAATTTCGCGACCATTCTCTCCAATTCAATTTTTTGTAATTTCAATTCCTCGGCTGTATTAATTAAATTTTCTTTGCCTTGTTCTGCCTATAAAAATAAGTTCTTTTTGTCAATGATCGTATAAAATTCGATCTATTTGCCTTACCTCTATATATATATATATACATATATATAAAATTCATAAGGATATGTGGATACATACTTGCAATGCCTTACGCATCCCGAAAGCAATGCTACTTTGATACAATGTCTGATATGCAGCTAGTGTCATTTTGATTTCATCCCTTACTCTCAATAAAAGTAATCCACGTTCGGCGCAATTTATAGTTACTTGTCGTATTAATTCATCTGAAATTGTGGTAATAATTGTGGTTACTCTGCAAATGTATTAAATTTCAATTTATTTTGTACGTTAAATATAAAGCAATCCGTGAGCATGCATATGTACAAGCCTACCGAAACATTGAGTATAGAGCTGTCTACGAACGGGACAGATACCGGTCTCTCTAGCCTGTCTTTGTTGTAATCGCATATCAAGTTGCTCTTGTAAATTTATTACATCCAATCTCGTTGCGGGAGTACTCGATACCTAAGTAAAGTACCCATATCATTAAGTAGCGCATATCATTTTATTTCTCAATTATTATATGTCGCGTGATTAAGAATATAGATTTGCTTTCTAAAAAAGTGCTTTCTAATTTAAATACACGTTGACTCCATATCTGGCCATCCTCTTCCCATTCCTTCGGCGGCAAAATTCTATTTAAAATTTCGATAGTTTCCCGTCGTGTTGTATCAGCCGAAATCGGGGTTGTTTGAATTTTACAAGGACCTATACCGATCTTCGTCAGTGGTAAATCTTTACGTATCTGTTGTTTAATAAAGAAAAAAGGAAAGAAAAATGTATAAAGCAAAAGTGTATACTTTTATATATTTATTGCTTTGACATGTACACATGATTATTACGTGAATTGCATTGATCTTTTCCGAGAAATCCGATATTTATATAAACATTTATATAAAAACAGTGAACGGTTGAAAATAATGATGAAAATGTGTCGCACCTTCTCTGGATGAGTCGTTATTAAAACTGGATTGTCATACTTGACTAGCGTGTCCATGGCAGGAATTGTACGCTCTTTGATTGCTGTCGCCATTTTTATTTATAAAAATGTATATATAAATAGAGAATTGGTGTATAGAACGCGTAGTGAACACAAAGTTTTAACGTGCCAAGTTATTTATCGTTATTTATCCCGAGCAATATTAGAATATTAGAAGAATGACTTCCGCTTGCAGGTTTGCACGGCAAGAAAACTGGCAACTAAGAAAGCATCGCTATGGAAACGCAGAACACCGACACCGAGTCGACCGTGCGCCGACCGATTTTTCGATTCCGTTTCGTTTCACGTCATCGCGCCGTCATGCCGTCACGCGGTAACGGAGCAACGCGCCGATTTCAATGCTTCAATGAAATCTCCAATTAAAATGACAGGTAAAATGTATACATCGTCTACCTACCTACCTACCTACTCGAATCACAGATCCCTCCAGAAGTGGAGGGATGCGTCAATGATCTTGCGACAATTGTAAAAGTTTGATAGATGCGTTCCTCGTTCCTCGTATCATCCCGAAAAAATGGAATAGATTTGAAAAAATACAAGAAGGTTTGTAAATAACAGTTTAATATAATAATTTATAATTTAAAAGAAAGTAAAATTTGTCATGTCAAAAATGTGATTGGTCATATACACACATGTATGTATACGCATACTTTTAAAAATATTTTTACACATCTTATACATATAAAGTTATAGTTATACAAGTTATCCGAAACAAAATTCAAGGCTACAACGCGTGAAATGTCACTGTATATATGTACAATAAATAATATTGATAATATTTTTTTTATATAATTGATGAGATTATTATACAATGATGTATTGAAATTGTAAATTTTACATGTCATTATTATTATTATTATTATTATTATTATTATTATTATTATTATTATTATTATACATAGGTATAAGATAAAAGGTTACATAAAATTTTGCATATATGCTATCGATCCATGATCATATTATATAACCGCATTCAATTGCAAAATAAAATGGTCTCTCAATTCATTTGTACTAAAATCATCTTCATCGTTACTTTCTTCGAAAATATCTTGAACCGTGCCGGTTACAGTTTCCACATTCTCTATCACGTTGACATCTCCGCCGAACGATATTGCGTTTTCCGCGTGATTCCTCGTACTAACGTCCGCGTTACTGTTCGTAGACTGAGTATCATGTTTTTCATTTGTATCGGTTTCTAAAAGATTCGCTCGATCAATTTTGTTGTCACTTTTATTAGAATCTGAGATACCGTCATTGAGCGCGGATTGCAAAACCGACAATGCGGGAAGCGGAAATCCAAGGTTTAACAATTTTTTGTATCCGTTTATACCACAGATTTTTTTAATTTCCATCGCCATTATTAAAACTCTTTCAGAATAGTCTTCCTTCACGCTGTCTATCATTATTTCGTGGAATTTACTTGTATTTCCGCTGTCTAGAAGCCGTTTTCTTCTTATAAAAGTTTGCATATTTAACATCTTCCTCTTGTACGTATTTGTATTTTTCTCTGCTCGATCAAGATATTTTGAAGCTTTTTCCAATTTCCAGTTAAGCTCTTTTATTCGTTTGTCTCTTTGCTTGATTTGACTTTCCAATTGCCTCTTTTGCTGACATTCTATAGTTATAGTTTTCATTAATTTTTTATTTATCTCTTCAAGGGTATTCATTCTATTGGATAGATTATAAATCACTCTTTGTCTCATATCTGTTTGTTTATAGTTCATTGAAGACGGTGTGCTATCCGTACTTTTATTCGAGTCATTCATCCTTTTTTCCATTTTTCTCGTCTTTGCTCTAAGTGTCAAATTTTTATATTGCAGTTGTTTCTCCATATCCTTGAGCACAATAATCTGATTGGTTAGTTCTCTGATAATATCCTCTTGCAACTTCACTTTTTCTTGCAATTTCACATTTTCACTTTTATTAGTATAATTCGTTATTGATTGATGATCGGTAGCGTTGTTAATGATACTATTTACGTCTAAATTTTTCTCTTCACTCGTATTTGGTGACGGTAATCTTGTAATTGGACATTCATTGTTTTTTGAAACCGACAGAACAAACGATGCTTGATCATCTCTTAATGCAGTATTCGTATTTGTCGAACAAACATCGTCATTGCATTTATTTGTGGTATTTACTTTTATCGGACAATCGTCTATTATTATGATAGATGTAACAGATCTATTATTTCCTTGTTGTAAACAATTATCATGTTCTTGGATGGTAAAATTTTTTGTATCTCTAAATAAATCTTGCATAATATCAAGCACATCCTCACGGTCACCTGTCACTTTGACCATAAATTTTGTCGTATGTAATATAGCATCATCTTTGCTGTATTGCATGTCAGACATGTTCAGTTCCTTTTTTATTTCATCTTCTACATCGATGTCCGAAGTATCTCTATTACTCGTAGAATTTGTATGTTGAAAAGATGCATTTTGAACGAATCTTTTTATAGACTTTGTAACTTCTTCTCCAGTTCTCCATTCATATTTCATAGCAGTTGTCACGTTCGATGTGTGTACGTTCTCTCTGCGATTTAAAACATCTTTTTTTATATATCCAACACACGTTTCATCAATCTCTTTATTAGCAATATTATCGATATCTATGTTCTGATTTTGTTTATCAATATCATTAGTTTTGCTGTTATTATAAAATGTATATCTAGGAACGCGTGAAAATTCTTCTCCGCTTTCACTACCAAAGATTATTTCAATATTATCTCTATCGTCGGTAAGCATATCTCCAATTTCATTCCTCGTTGAATATTTATAATTTATACTTTTGTGAACCGACATCTGTGCTATTGATTTTTCTAAGGCTCTTTTACGATTTCTGGATATCGAATTCTGTTTCTCCATATTAGAAACGTTTTCTTCATGTTGACCATCACAAATTTGTTTTAATTTCTCTTCTATTTCATCATAACTATCATCAAAGACTTGATTTATTTCAGTCTTTATAACAACATCCTCATCCTGATTATCAGTTGATTTTTTCTTTGCTATACAACCACTAACAGATTTTTCATTTTCTACACATGTTTGCTTTTCGGTATCGCTTTCTTTAATATTGATCTCCATCTCCATATTATTATCATCTGAAATTATAATAATATTTTCTTGTTGAAGATCATTTGTAATATCTATATATTGTCTATGAGATATTTGTTTATCTTCTATCTTTTTTCGAAAATTATTCGCTTGATATACAAGCGTTTGTATAGATGGATCAACATCCTGCGAATCAGAATCCTTTTCTTCCAAGTGGCCAATTGATGAATGTTCAGTGTCGTTTTCTAAAGATTCTGTCGAACAATCGTTTTCACATTGGTTTTCATTCTTGACATTTGTTAACTTAAGACGTTTTTTGGCAGATTTTCTAGTTGACGTTATAGTAAATATAGAAGGAACAGCGTTCTTTTTTAATTTGAGTCTACCAGTTTCGCTTACAAACCATTCTTCGGGTTCAAAATGTACCTGGCAAAGAAAAGAATTGTTGGATGGTTCCCAATCAGCTCTAGCCACGCGGTCCTGCCAAATTTTTCTTAATATTGGATCACGTGGAAAACATTTCATAATAAATCCCTTTTCGCTGCGATTATTGCAACCAATAGCTGCGCAACCTGGCATTTCTGATCAATTGAATGTAGAAAACAATCTGCAAATTTGGAATAACAGCAAAGTTAATGGACCAAGGCAAAAAAAAAACACGTAGTATATTATATTTCACTTGATTATATTTCAATAAACGGCATAAAGAAATTTTATTTCTTCCAATCTCTCTCTATTATAAAATGAAAATAAATATTAATGCAAAAGATGGATTTAAAAGAAACAAGCTTTTATTTGTATATCTTTTGAACAAATCGTCTTTGAAAATTTGACATGTTGCACCGTTGGACGCGATGTTGAAACAGTTTAGAAATCTACTTACCTCTCTTCTTATATTAGCTTCATTCCCGTTCGAAAGCAAACAGGTCATAAATATAAGACTCTTCAAAAAAGGACAATGTCTCTCATTTTGACATTATTGAATTTGCACAGTTTAAGAAAAACTTTTCCGCGTAGACGCGCAAATTCTCTATTTTGTCAAGAACTTGCTCTGTATCATGAAATATATGTTTGAGGAATTCTACGAGTATGCCGCAACATGGCCAATATGGCTGCGCGACTCTGTCATTATCTTACAGCCAATAAGATTTCGGGTGCGGTTCATTTGATACTGTCAAATAAATGATATACATACATACGTCGAATAAATGTTTCTTTCGCGATTTTAACTCTTGACTGATATTTTTTCCTTACTTTTTTCCAGTTATAAACCAAGCACATACTGATCCAATCTCGGCAAACGAGTCATGCTAGGTTAGATAATCTTCTGTACGTAAGCGTGTTTTAATAAAAAGATCGTGTAACCGAGAGATAAAGCGATGAATAAAAATACTCGCAAAACAACGCCAGGTGATGGCTTACGATCATTACGGAGCACTACGTTATTTCGTGTCATTAACTTCGAATTATACACCAAACCGGTAAGATTTGCAAGTATTAATAAAATTTCAATCGACATCGAGTTTAATATTGTCAAGATTAAGTGAAATGTTATTTACAGAATAAAGCCGTTATGATTTTTGGTATTGTAGCAATGTTGGGTTGCTCAGGATATATATTTTATATGAATTCTGATCAAAAAAGGAATAATTATCACGCTGTGGTCAAATCAGATGATACAATAGTATTAGAAAAAAAAGTATCCAAGTGGACTGATTAAATAAAAAATCCTCAATAAATAAAGATTATTTTATACTACTTTGTTATTATAAATATAATTAAATATAATTAAATAATTTATTCAAGTTTTAACAATGTATTTATGTAAATCTAAATTCAATTGTATATATTGTATTTGAATGTTTGCAGTTTTTAATCAAAATTCATAATCTTTTAGAGCACGATATATTCAAATTTCAAAGTCTGCCATAGAGTTTAATGTTAAATTTTATCCCTTGAGATCTTTTTTCTTGCCAAAAATTTACTTTATGAGATATTCATCTCTATCATCTTTATTATTGATGTGACATTATGTAATGAACAACAAATAACATCTTAATATATATATATATATATTTTTTTTTTTCTATCGCAATTGTATTTGTCAATTCATGTCCATTTGATTGATTTATTATTATATTTATACATTTAGGAAAATTATCCATTTTTAGATTTAAAATATAATAATCTAAATCATTTTGTACACAACTTTGTTCCCTAAAATTCCTATAATTGTTACAAATACTAAGATAAAATGCATAAAATTATTGTATAAATTCTTATTTATTGAAATATATTCTATAACCGAGTAGGTTTATAATAGAAATTAATCATATAGATATATTATCAATCAAAATTTTATGTGATGTTATATCACAAAGATTTTATTGGTAACGATTATAGATTCATATAATATAATTTTATATAAAATTCTAGATTCTTTTACAAAATATTATTTATAACTATTTGTACAAATTTATGTAAATTTTACTGCAAATTGGTACATTGTACATTGTAGTTGGAAATATTGGATATTTCTTTCCAATCATATTATATATTTTTGCATTGATTGGGAATAAATTGGTCCTAATTTTTGAATAGAACAGTTATCACAAAAAATATATTCATATTATTAATTGCTTTATCATATACATATATGTAATATTTTTTAAGTATATCAGTTGTTCTTGTTATCAAATTTATATTTATCAATGTTAATAACAAAAGTTTAATAAAATATGTATAATTATAATTTGTGTGTGTGTGTGTGTGTGTGTGTGTGTGTGTGTGTATGTACTCTTGTATAAGGAAGCCCATTGTATGTTACAGAAGTAATAAGTATTGCTAAACCAAAATGTAATTATTTTGTTATGTTCTAGTACTATAAATTACGATAAATATAAATATAAATATATATATATATATATATATATATATATATAAATTCCCCATTTTTTTTAAATTGACATCTATTTTTGTGTTTAGCACTATCATATTAATATTATGTTATGAGGAATATATATAATACTATGAAAAAAATAATTCTTCAAGTTTAATATAAATTTTTTTATCACACACACACACACACACACACACACACACACACACACACACACATACAAATAATATAAACTATTAAAACAAATGAAAATTTATCATTTTAATACATATTTTTTTTTATAATATCTTTTGATATTATCTTTTTCTGTATACAATCTTTTCTGTATACATTTTATTGATTCTACAGTTTAAATAAAATCACTATGAAATTTTAACATCTGCTAAAATTTTTAACAAATGAGTTTACCTTTATAGGTATTAGATATTTTTAGAACATTTTTGACATTTTTCTAAATTACTAAATAACTTTTTTACTTTTATATAACTCTATAAACACATGTATGTAAATTATGCAGCTAAAAAATATTCTTCATATAACAGTATGACATTAATATACAGAAAAATTTGGCATCATGTAATAGTTTTTGCAATATTTTGTATCTTATCTTGTAGAATTTTATAAGAGAATGAAAAAAATTTATCCCAGAAAGAGTACATATGTATAAAATAATTTGATCTCAAATGGATGAAGACAAGATACATGACTTTGTATATCAAATTTCAATAATAGTAAAAAAAATAATCATTTCTCTCATTACTAACTATAACTAAAGATATTGAATTTTTTTATATTACATATACGATCTATAAAACATTGCCATTTTAAATATTCAGACTTGAATATTAATTTGTACTTGTAATATTATATCCTAACACGTACAATCACTCTGTGCATCTGGAAACAGTTTAATCGTTTCATTAATTGCGTTCGCGACATAATCTAAATTGGTTTCGTTAAGTCCACACATATTTATGCGTCCACTGCGTAACGTGTAAATGTGATAATGATTCCTCAGATGCAGCACTTGCTTTTCTAAAAGAAATTGAAAGGACAAATTTTTTTCATAACTTATTTCAATCTCAATCTACATTGTAAACCCAACAATATACTTTTTACAACTAACCATTGAGTCCTGTATATGAAAACATTCCAATTTGTTGAACAATATGATCCCAAGTACCTGGAGTGCCTAATTTGAGCAATCTTTGATGCAAGCCTATTCTCATTTCTTTAATTCTATTTGACATTGTTCTAATGTGATCTTTCCTAAAAATATTGAACATTAAGTAATCAAAATATAATTATTTCTAAGTGTTTTATAAATAATACAGTACCATTCCTCAAAGAGCTCTGGATTTTTCAGTACTGTTGCTACAATCCGAGCACCATGATTAGGAGGATTGCTATACATTCCTCGAATGATTAATGTTAATTGTGATTTAGCGTGGATCATTTCTTTTGTATCCGCCATTACGAAAATTATATTGCCGACCCTTTCGTTGTATAATCCAAAATTTTTCGCAAAGCTTTGCGTACAGATAAATTCGATTCCACGTTCGGCAAACATTCTTACAGCATATGCATCTTTATCCAAATCTCCACTTGCAAAACCCTATTAAGGATCAACATATAAACTTGAACATATTGTAAAGAGATATGCAATATACACATGTTCTATGTGCTCTATTAGATATCTATCAATTTTATATATATATATATATATATATATATATATATATATATATATATTAACCTGATATGCACTATCGAATAACGGAAAAAGTCTTTTTTCCTGTATCACATCAGCAATTTTAGTCCATTGCTTCGGAGTTGGATCGCACCCGGTAGGATTATGTGCACATGAATGTAGAATAATAACAGCATTTTCTGGAGCTTCTCGTAAATCATGGAGCATTCCTTCTAAATCGATATTACGAGTCTTTTCATCCCAATATGTATATTCATGAGCGTTTTTAAATCCTCCATTAGTAAATACCAGTCTGTGATTTTCTGCCAGCACATAATCTTACACAATACACACAAATTTTTACTAATAGATGGAATAAAGATAACATACTATTTTTTAAAATTTATTTACCCCAAGAAGGTTTACTATAGTAGAAGGTATCGTAATGTAGAATACGACTCAAAAATTCAGCGGCAACTCGCAGTGCCCCGGTACCAGAAAGCGACTGAATACCAAAGGCTCGTCCTTGTGCAATAACAGGAGAATTTGCACCTAACAACATACTTGTAGCAGCTTCACAGAATGCTTCTAAGCCAAGAACTGGTAAATATTCATGATTTTGTAAATCATCGGCAGCAAGCAACTTCTCTACCTTTCTTACAACTGGCAGAACCCATGGTTTTCCTTCATTAGTACGATAAGCTGAAAAAGATTTGGATATTTTCTATAATTCATTGCAGATAGCACTTGAGCGCATATTCAATTGAGCATAAATTGCAATGAAAGATATATGAATTAGATTTATAGTAAAATTTATATTTCAAAAATAAAAATAAACTTGTAAAAATAGAGAAATAAATTTTTTGAATAATATTTACTTTTGACATTATAGATTTGGTAATGTTTTTTATTTATCATAATTTTATTTATTTTCTTAAAATATTTCAGTTTCAACTTTGTGTGATATATGCAATTTTGTACAAGTGTGCATTTGTATACGAGTAATATGGAATATTATGTAATCAAGTCTGGAGGTGATCCTCAAGGGTACAAAGTAAAAACGAGAAAATATAGAAAATTTGTTAATTTGTTAAAATATCGATTATACTAAAATATGCTCATTGATGTTAGCATATATTAATAATAGAACACTAATTTTTTTTAAAGTTTGCTAAAAATATAAATGAATTTATGAATCTATATGCATGAAAATAGAAGAATAAAATAGTCTTAAATATAATAATTATAAAAAATAAAATAGAGTTACATACCTCCTACGAGAAGATTAACTTTATTTTCATAAGTATCATCGACAAATGTTTTTTGCAACGCAAAAACCTCGATGGGAGGTCCCAATTCTATTCCAGTGAACCTGGTATTCATGTTGCTAAGGCAAATAAATAACAGGACTGAGATGAAGTCAACAATATTAAATGAAGATATTAAATGAAGAAAAAGAATTTTTGTGAAAAGTGTAAGTGTAATGCGAAGAAAAATATGTTTGAGTAAGTAAAGCGATGTCGAGACGAAGCTACGCGCGAAGATTGGCGAAGTAACTGTAGACTGTAACTTGATTGTGTATATATGCATATGTATATATTATATATGCCAGAATTTTTGTATACTACGGTACTGATTGACGTAATTAGCTATTTCATGAAACTCATATACTGCTCTTTTTCATACCGTGCGATGTGCGGTGATTCTCAGTGGGTGCAACCAGTGCTGTAACCACTCCTTCACCAAGCAGTAAAATAAAAATTGAACATAATTGTTCAGGATTTAAAGATAAGAATAATTAATGTTTATTACACTTAATGTTTATGTAATCGTTCAACGAGCGATCGCAATACCGAGGTCTTATTTTCGAATTATATCCATATATTTCGTATACCTATCGTATACGAAAATCTATAATATGCGTAACGTATATTATGGGCGATATTCATAGTCAGTTCTTATATTTAAGATCGTCTTAAGATTACATTACTGAACTCTATGGCTAAATCTATAATATGCGTGACCTGAACTATATATTTTCAGTACTGGCAGTGTATTCACTGCCAGCAATATCGAAACGCAGCACGCCAAATTCCATCTCCCTACCATCGGTGATTTGTTTCTTCGTTTTACATAAGTACAGCTAGAGAGAAGCCTGAGAGAGACCATCCCGGCCTTTTTCGTGGGACCGTCAAAATCCCCTGTATGTACACTACCGCCACTACATCCACGTATACGATGTGACGTGTTTTCTCTGTCAAGCCTACCAACGTCGGCATATATACATACGTACGTGCATACGTATGTGCATACATATTTGAGATCGAGAATTCCTCCTAGCAGTTGTTGCCTGTGCGAGCATAGCCCGTTCTCGGTTTTTCGAGGTGACGTATGTTCCGTCTGTACCGGTTTCGTTCACTTTCGTCTGGTATACGGACAGATGATCATTTGTGATTCGATATTACTGTCTCGTCATTGGCAATATACCAATTACCATGATGCGAAACATGTTAAAACATGAAGGTATTTTTTTTACGTTTCTATGCATTCTCAATTTTGGAACTGGTCTGTATTTTCATATCGGTGAAACTGAGCGAAAATGCTTCATCGAGGAGATTCCCGATGATACTACGGTCTTAGGTAAGATTCAAGGCCAAGTATTTCATTATTTCAACAATTTTCAATTATTGATATCGGAGAGTATGTGAAACCCTGCAACTAGGAATCATATCAATTACGTGTAGAGATTTTCTTTAGCACGCGTGTCTACTTTCTACTTTCATCCTTCATTCATTCCAATATTTTCTTTAAATATTTTTTACAACTTTGCAGTCAATTACAAAGTGGAACTTTTCGACCCAAGAAGTGGTGGTTTTATGCCAAGTAGTCCTGGTATTGGAATGCATGTCGAGGTAAAAGATCCCGACGACAAACCTATCCTCTCTCGAGTTTATAGTTCCGAAGGTCGCATTTCCTTCACTTCGCATACTCCAGGAGAGCATGTAATCTGCTTGTATTCAAACAGCACCGCCTGGTTTAGTGGCACCCAATTGGTAAGATATGTGCATATTGTAAAAAGATTATCATGTCAAGCCTATACGCAAGAAATATAAAAAAGATGGGGCATATATTAATTTAATTATGTTGAAAATTAATTTTTATTTACATAGAGAGTACATTTGGATATTCAAGTAGGGGAACATGCGATTGATTATGCTAATGTAGCACAGAAGGAAAAATTGTCAGAACTTCAACTTAGAATACGCCAGCTCTTGGACCAAGTCGGACAAATAACCAAGGAGCAAAATTACCAAAGAGTATAAAGCAAAATAAACATGTTTTACACAAAGCAATGTCATGAGAAAGAACGGAGGGTTATTGTGTGAATTTTTATAATTTTTCAGTATCGGGAAGAGCGCTTCAGGCAAACATCTGAAAGTACTCATCGTCGTGTATTCTGGTGGTCTCTGACGCAAACTGTAATTGTTCTGATTATGGGTGCATGGCAAATGAAGCATCTTAAGAGCTTCTTTGAGGCAAAAAAATTGGTTTAACTGTTCTGTATATGTGTGATGGGAGAGATGTATGCTAGTTTCATCAGCAACAGTATCATTCATATGTCTAAATTTTATTTAAAACACATTTGTTAGACAATTCTCATTGTAATACTTGTGCTTGTCGAATTGATATATTTGTATAAAATTACCAGTTATTTCTTAAAATATGAATAAATTTTTTGTGATTATATATACAATTGTGTAATACGTATAAATTGTGAGAATAAAATATATATAAGATATAATTAAATAAAATATTTCTTATTAGATTCTTTTTCATTTCGATAAAATTTTGACCATACTTATATCATTTGTGATCTCAATATTAGAATCCTTTTATACATACATACATACATACAATATACACACAGATTTACGAATGCTTAACTAGTTTTCCTTTATAGAAATTAAAACTTTTTTGCAGAATATTTATCTTTATATTCTTTTGGATAAGATACAATATAAAATACGTATGTATGCATGTATCACATGCAGACTATGTTCCAAAATTGATTATCAGTACTGAAAATGTATTACGCATAATGTGACACACTGTAATGTAATGTACGTAAACTATTAATTTTCAATGTGACAGTAAATTTTACAGTCACAAATACAATACAATTATTATCATAGGACTGAATTCAGAAACACTAGATGTATATGCATCATTTCATTCTTGTTGTTTATCAAATGTTAAATAAGGATAGAATAATACTTGATAGAGACACTACATCAGAGATTGGTCACAAAAAAGCAACTTTTGATTGGTCCGCCATCTTTTGGCTATTCTCATTTATTTTCAAATACATTAGCTACATTAATCTTAAATTGTAATATAATATATACTTTAATATTATACTTTAAAAACATAACCGTTTTAAAGGTAATAAAATGTGTATATTTATAAAACTTTATTTTACATTATATTATCAATTTATTAATATATTCCTTTAATTTTAACAATTTTAAATTTATTATTTTATATTTATTTATTTATCTTTTTATTTATCTTTTTTTTGCCATTTATCCTTTTCAACACAAGAGCAAGAATTAATACAATACTATTATATTACTGTTACATTATATTTTTAACTTTTCGATACACAATTATCAAAACGATCCTTTGTGAAATCAATATAATGACAGCTATTCACAAAGTTAGCGCAACGAGAGAACCCATCGCGGAAAAGAAGTGGCACCCGTTTGATCATGTCCTGATTGACCACTAGCCACTCACAGGGACCGGCGAATTTTTCCACTGTTCAAGCGCTGTGCAACGATTTTATTATTATCAATCACATTGACTATAACCAGGATCTGCTACATTGTGATTGACTAAAATACAATCGTCAACCGGTAACCGTAGCTGGGCAACCGCTAATCTATGGCCTTAAAGTCTATTCTACAATGCGTCGTGTGTCGGTGTCGTTGGCCGTAAGAATGGACCAATCACAATCAAGTATTCTTCCCACATTTGTCTGTGATTGGTGAACAATTCTTGTGGCTTGCGGCTTGCAACACCGATATATGACGTATTGTAGCCTAAAGGCTATATCAGACTAGCGGTTGCCCGGCTACGGTTGCCGGTTAACGATTCTACTATTACCAATCACATTGACTATAACCAGGATCTGCTACATTGTGATTGGCTGAAATAGAATCATCGACCGGCAACTGTAGCCGCGCAACTGCTAATCTGATATGGCTTTAATACATTACGCATAAGAAAATGAACCAATCAGAATTTTTCATTTCCATTGTGGGGGGAATAGAAATGAAGGACTATGATTGGTTCATTTTCTTATGCGTTATGCAGAAGTGTGTGTTCCGGCCTTTAGGACTATGCTGTGCCAGCGACATGTAGCGTAAAGTATATGCAGGTAAAATAATCTACATATATATATCGTGCAAACCTTGTACTACTGTACATTCGATCATTGATTTACTATTGATCATTTTCAAATTTTTAAAAGAAATGGTAAAGTGTAGAATCTGTGGCTGTAGCGATTTTTATAAAGCATCTGGTTATTTTTTTTGTACGACATGTCAAACACAAAGCCAGGTAAAAATCACAAAAAATATGACTACTCAGACGATGAGTTTGAAAAAAAATCTGTGAAAAAGAATTTGTGTTATAATTTAAACATTTACTCGAAATATTCCTCTAGGACGTCGGGGAAGAAGTAGAATTGGAATTACCCATAGAAAATACTGTAAGATTGCGGAAGACAAAAATTCATCGTATGACAAATAACAAAGCAGGTTTATCTCTATCTTATATAATTTTACAAGAGAATAACATGTAATATACCAATGAAGATGTAATGAAACATGTTTGAATTTAACATATTATCGATAAGATATGGGGCTGATATTTTATTGTATGCAGATGAGGAACTCGGCTGGACATCTTGGGAACTATATAATTTTGTTTTAATCGGTTTGACAAATGAGCTTATCGAACTTGGTGTATCCTCTGATATAAAAATAACAGTGTTACAATTATGGGCCCGCTACCTTGGAAAACTAGAAGTAGCTTTTATATCTGCAAAAAAGAAATTAATACCCAAACTGGCAAGAAGATATAAGAAAAGGTCATTATAACATATATTATAGCATATATAAATCATCTGTCTTCAATATTAAGATTGTACACAAATGATTATAATTTTTTAAATGTGAAATACTTATTTTGATCTTTTGTGCTTTTATCTCATCTAAATTTTCTCTGTTTAAAAATTTTATTTCAAGCATTGACAAAAATCAGCTATACAAATTCAAATTAATGCTGTTGAGAATAATGTGGATAATGATATTCGTAACACACTTTTTCAGGGATGCTGAAATTATATATGGCAAAGTTTTGTCACAAAAGAGTGCCAGAAAACGAAAGAAAATTGGAAGTAGCATAGCAGATTCTACAGCTTCTACCTATCCAAGTCAAGAAACTTCTTTGAGAGAATTAAATAGAAACAAAGTATGGTAAACATAATTAATTTAAAAAATTTAATTTTTGAAAATTTTTATTATTAATACAATCTACCTTGTGCATAGAAACTCATGATTACTGCAGATTATGATAGATTTATGTCACAAACAAGTTTTGAAGGAGATGCACTTAGTACATTTAGTCAGAGTGTATATAGTGGATATTCTAGTTCAGGACAATCTCGTGAAAGTACAAGGTAAAGAAACAAGTATAAAAGTATTGAATTAAGTAAAGTATACTAAAGTATAAAGTATATTATGATTATACTCCCTATTGCCCTTTGATAATTATTCATCTATATTATATAATACAGGTTACAGTTTAATTCTTCTGCTAAAGAGGAAGCAAACAGAATAAAGAATATGGCAAAAAAACTATCAAGATGGAAGCGTAATAAATACAAACAAAGTCATATAACAACTCGATATAAAACAGGGCCAGAATTGATTACACCTACGAAATTGTGGGCAATCTTATATCTGGCTTTAAGAATTCATAATCAAGATATACATTTGAGTGATATGATAAGGTAATTTAAATTAGATAATTTGTTCCTCGTTTCTAATGTAAGCTTTTTTTCTTTTAAAGACTCATTTTGTATCACTGTAAAAATAAATATCTTGTATTAACATTTTCTTCTTAAATGTTATGTCTTAGCAGAAGTATTTATAACACATTTTAATACATTTATCATATATTTTGTACGATTTTCACACACACACGCGCGCGCGCGCGCACATACATATATATATATATATATATTTGTGTATAATTTTTTGTAGATATGGCAGAGAAGGACATTTATCTTATTACAGATTAGATCATTTGATACCTCCTGAAGTAACTTTAACAAGAAACGATATAAATTTTTTATCACGAGCTATGGACATATCGCACAAGGGTATGAGAAGAATTATTGGACAGATGGCGAAATTTCTTGGAGTCACGAAAATAATTTGTCCAGACTTTTTATCACTTATTAATCGATATTGCATTGAATTAGCTCTACCAAGTATGAACATCATCAATAGTAGTGAATTTAAAGATCTTTAATATACATAGGCGCACATATGCAATTATAATATTTGTAGAAGGTATATCATTGTATGCGAGAAGATTATCGATTTTGTCTCCTCCAAAAATGAAGTTTGATAAAAAATCCTACATACCCAATTATGAGGGTCGTGCTATGGCATTTATTATCGTGGTACTAAAAACATTGCTGAGTTTGGATGGTATTACAGAAAATGAAATTAGCAATGTTGCTGACAAAATTAATAGGTATGTATTCAAATTGTTTTATAATAACGTAAAAAGCTTGAAAAATATAGATAATATTAATATTATGTGTAGTAGTGTTAATTTACATAGTGTTAATTTACATTAATTTACATAGCTGCGCTTCGATATTCACTATCAGTATTGAAAATTTATAATATACGTGATATAATGTACATACATGTACTATATATTTTCAATACTGACAGTGAATATCGGAACGCAGCCATAGTGTTGTGAGATAGTTGAATGTCACGTAGCAACACGCACACGTGCATCGTATGCAGACATATACATGCGAGTACGTTGCCAAGATATAAAATATATTTATGAAAATTTTGCGTGCATATGCGTCTGCGTATGTGTGCTCATGCAGCACACGTATGTACATACAAGTGCGCAGTTAATTATATTTATTTGTCACATATACAACAAATTTATAAAAGTTGCATATAGATTTGATGCGAAAAATCTTGTGTAATTATCCACTGATTTAACGGTTATTGGATTATTTTGACAATTAATATTTGATATAATGCAGATATAATGCAATGTCAGTGCAAAAGCTATGATACTCCATGTATTCTCGTACACGGTGATGTCGGAAATATCTGTGATGCGCATATTATTGAAAAAATGACGAGTTGTAAAAACGCGGCCTCCACTGGATATGCAAGTTTGTTAAGTGGCGCAAGTTCCGTACAAGCAGTTGAAATTGCATTATGGTGGTTGGAATGCGATGAATTTTTTAATTGTGGCTACGGCTCAGTTTTAAATGATATAGGTATAAAAATACGATTTATATCAATATCAATAAGTGTAAGAAGGAAAAATTATGTACAATTTCCCATACCGGAAAATAGGAGATGTACAAATGGATGCGTGTATAATAGACGGTTTGAAATTGGAATGTGGATCTGTAGCCGCGATATCAGATGTAGAACATCCGATATCTCTCGCCAGATATGTCTTGGATAATTTTCCTAATTCTATCATAGTAGGAGAAGGTGCAAGAAAATTGATAGATCATGCAAAATTAAATCAGTTGTCTCAAGGAAACATGATAGCGCCTATGGCATATTTAGCTTACGATAAATTAAAAGAAATAGACAGTTCTGATATTAATTTGGATGTTGAACAGCCGCTAGGAACATTAAAAAGTAAATTGTAGATACAACATTTAAGAAAATTTCAAACATTCCCTCGTTTCACATTCTTTCTATAATTTTGTTAATTTTGTATAATTTTTCTCTAAAGAAAAATATTGTCGATAATGTATGTACATGATTGTGGATACAATTTTTGATATTCTATATAGATGGTGGGAATACTGTTGGCTGTATAGCTTATGATGGTTATGCTATAGCATCAGGTGTTACAAGTGGTGGTTTAAACAAAAAATTAATGGGCAGTGTAGGCGACTCTTCTATGTTTGGTTACAGCACGTATGCTGATCGAGATATAGGATGTTCTTTAACAGGTCATGGAGAATCTATAATGAAACTTGGTTTATCAAGAACCATTGCAATCAATATCGAAGAAGGATGCTCTCCGCAAAAAGCGTTAAGGAAAAATCTCGATTATATGTCAACTAGATATAATCATACTTTTGGTGGGATTGTATTTAAGAGATCCGGAGAATGGGACGTGTATTTCACCTCGTATAAAATGCCGTATGCTGTAATTATGAATGATTGCGTGACTTTTGGTATAACTTTAGATGAAAGAAACGTGGAAAAGTACACCGAGTATCGAAAAGGATCGGAAAAGATATCGTGCAATTGCAGTTATCCTTTTGTAAATAGTTGTATTTTACAACGAAATATAATACAAACTTTGAGTTTCGATCGTGCACTATTGTTCTTATTTCATTCTCGTTTCTCTTTATTATCATGAATATTAACGTGTGGGTTTTCTTTTTTCAGTGCAATTAATGACGAGGGTATTTGTGATGCAAAACTATTCAGTTTTCGTGAATGGCAGAAATATATCGAGTGTAGAAGAGCTGTTTTAATTAACGTACATTGTCCCACCAAGTTGAAATATAATGCAAACATACCAGATGTTAATAGCTTATATATTAAATTTTTGGAGTTTATTAGTACTAAAACAGATAGAGAAGAGCCTGAGAAAATTACGCATAAGCATGTAATACCACATGAGCTCGTTTATGCAATGAAACAGTGTATTACTAATGTAAGTTGTATCAATTTATCATTAAATGAGGTTAACGAATTTTCTCCAACATTAACGCCATATCATTCGTATCTTCAACAATTGTTGGAACATCCATTGTATGATAGTCCAAGGATGCTCCGAAATGACTTTTCATCCGTGAAAAGTGGATACTTGACAAGACCAGAATCGTAAGTAATACCGAGAGAATCTTACGCGAATGTAGCTTATCATATAATTATAAGATGTATAATTATAGATGAATAATTGCCTTTTCTTTCGATTCTTTTTAGTACTTGCAAGTTAACTTCGCAGTACGATATGCAATTAGAGTTGGTTGATTCAAATTTGCACTTTATCGAGAAAATTGTATCACTTTTTGAGCAAGCCAAAATGGTCAGTGTAAAAGATTTAAAAGATGATGTTGTGATACAAGATTTTATGGAAGAGGATATGGAAGAGGAATGTGATGACAGAAAAGAAGATTTTACAGATTATTTACATAAAAAGATACCCTGTCAACTTAAAATTGATATGAAAAAGAAACAAAACTGCAACCATATTCATAATACTATCACAGATACGCAAACACCATCAGTATCTGCATCAGCTAATGAATTTGCATTCGATCAAATTCTTCCGGATGGTAAATTATCAATCCCAGACAGATGTCTGAATGATGATAATGATGGCGATGATGACGATGATAATGCATGTTTAAAAGATATTGTTTCTGAACAAACTAGATTGTTATTATCTAAATTTTGTAAAGTATACAATATAGATCTTTCAAGGACAGAAAAAAGGAAAATATTTAAAAATTTTAACTGGTCGAAGAAACGAAAGCGCAAGCTTCTTCGAAATGCACATGGTAAATTTATTAAGAGAAGTGACATCTATTCCAGTATTGAAAGTCCAAATGAAGATGACTATGAGGAGAGTTACGCGGAAGAAACTGAAGAATCTATCGGGATTCTAGCGAACACTTTCGAAATTGAAAATATACCAGAGATATCCAGAGACATCTTAAATTCGAGTGAGGTCAATGCATCTATCTTCGATACTGTTGTCGAAATTGAAAGTGAATGTGGCATGAATGACAAATCCGATAAATTCTGTAAAATATTCGAATCGATGATCGATAAATCTTTTACTACGGATAGAACATTGGATGACAATATTCTTAAATTGTTTAGACCTTTTAAAGATTATTGGATGTATCACTGCAATTTTAGCCGTGTAAAGCCAAAGAATTTTGAATTACTCGAGAAAATGTTGCCGAGGAGTTTTCGATGGCTATTAAATGAATGCGCGAACATAATCGAAATGTCAACAGAAGACTTATACGAAGAAGTATGCCTTGTCGAAGCTTACTACGCATATGCCTTGGAACAATCCAAGATTCATGCGATAAACGTAACAAATAAAACTGAAAATTGTAATAGACAAGCGCATATCAATATAATTTTAAGTAAATGGTAAAGCAATGAAGAGTCATCACGGTATCATCAATTATTCAACTAGGAACATGTTGCTAATTTTTCACAAATTTTAATATATATTTAATATTAAATTAATATTAGTAGTAAAATTTATTAAATAAAAAAATTTCTCCTGAATTTATTCCTACTTGATTTATTTAAAACATGAATAAATGCTATTAGACATTTTGATATGTATATTTCTTTAATTAAAGAAATTTTTAAATTTTCACATCAAACACAATACATTCTAAATCCTAATTTTAATGTTTAAATTTAATGTATAAATTTAACAATGACGATTTACTTATATGACAAAAATAAATTTTTTCTTGTACATCTAAAAAGTTGTTTATAAATCATCAAATATATAAATAGAATAGCACTTTTAACTTAAATTTAGAGTAAGATTGGATAAGATAGGTATCTCGTACATGTACGTGGTACCTATTTTTAATCTGAATAAAAATTGAATCTCTTGAACTTGTAATAAAATTGTGAAAATACTACGTACTTCGTAATCTCTTTTTGCATTATCTTGCTTGATGCGCGTTATGAAAAAAGTAGAGTGGCACAAATATAATCGTTATAGACATTTGAGGATCTCTCCTCGAGTTTTGCTTAGGCTGGCCAGCCGTGTCGCGACGACGTACCATTTCATTTGGTCGTCAATTCACGAGGACAATGTGATGCGGTGCGGTGCGGCGCGGTGCGGTGCGGCGCGGTGCGGCGCGGTGCGGTGCGGTGCGGTGCGGCGCGGTGCGGCGCAGTGCGAGACGAAGTACGACGAACCGAAACGACGTAACGCGATGCGACGCGATATGGCTCGGCTCGGTTCGGCGTGCTCGATGGTACGAGTACTCGTCAGTAGTAAACACCAGCCGGTGTAGGATAGAACGATGCTAGATGATTGTGTCGCGTTACCAGGATATTCGACAAGCTGGCGTGACGCGTTGGGAGAACACTATCGTGCGGGTGCATGAGCTATATGCGTCGTTTCATGAAAGATTGCCTCCCGCGATCTGTGACCTGCTTGCGATTTGCGACTTACATCAAAGGCACACTCGCGATCAGAAAACTAAAGGGGACTACTCTCCGTGCCAGTGAATTGTCATCGCGCAAAGTCATCGACACCAAGTTGTTGGACGCAACAAATTCGTTCTTGTCGTCCTGGCGAGTTCCAAGAGAGGTGAAGATCTTGTGCTCGTATCGTGACGTAGTCGCGATCGGTCCCGCGCGGCTTCCGCCGGCAGGATTTATTATCCTTACGGGTGAGTTTCCTTGGATAAATTTTCTACTCTCGGAAATTATTGGATTTGCGCGTAGCGACGGCGATAATGACGATTGCGATTGCGACCTAAATCCGCGACGAGGAAGGCCTCGGCAGAGAGAAACATCCTTCTTCCTTAATCGATGTTTCTTTTACGTTGTGTTCTGACGAAGGAACGCAATATTTTTCCCGCTAGTCTATTGTATTGTAACGCAATTTCTCATAAACTTTATTCTGTGCTACATAAAATCCGATATCATATCCAACTCCTCTCTAACGTTTCAAATGTATTTTTTTATAATTTATATTGAAAAAATATATAAATATTGTGTATATTTTTTTGTAAATAACTTCGTATATATAACCTCTATAAGTGTTTTCAAGAATTCTAAAGATATCTCGGAAAGCTACTCCCAGAAAGAGAGAGAGAGAGAGAGAGAGAGAGAGAGAGAGAGAGAGAGAGATTTAAAGTTTAATTATTGTATGTAACATTTGGTCGCTGTGAAAGAATTAGCGCTATTCGATTAGTTTTTTAATTTTAAAAGTAGCATAATTAGTCGGAGACGTGTCATTTCGATACGCACGTGCGTCTAAGAAGAATGGCGCGAAAACATCTGGATTCGAGAACCGAGATCCTAGTTTTTCCCTTCGTCTCTGCCTTTGTTTTTTATCTAGCTGCATTCGAAGTCGAAATCTAAACATCGTTCGTATATAGTTAGCGAAATACTAAACGATTTCTCAATTTCTCGGACAGCTCGGGTTATCAATGAAAACATGAGCGTTGATAGTAAGGCGTTGAGTAAAGTAAAGAGTCTCGGTAAATAAGAGGATAATTTGTTTTCTTTTTCTTTTTAAAAAATTTTAAATACATGTTAAACACATTTTGTTGTTTTGCTTGTAATGCATTTGTTGAAACTTATCAATTTATATTGCCTATTATTGGTTCCAACCTGAAAGAAAAGAGAGCAATCTTATAATGATAAATTGATATCGTAAGTTAAGTTAAAATATTATATTTATATAGGGAAAGAATAGCAAGGCTTAAGTCACATAGTTTGAAAATCAATATCGTTTACTCCAGTTTGAAAGATGAAGAAAAGGAGTTACGAGATACAAAGAGGAAGCGAAAAAGGATTGAAAAATTTGCACGATGAATATTTCCACGTGTAATAAATGTGTGCAAATTGAACATTACATTCGTATCCGTATACTCTGCATAATATTCGTTTACTTATCGTAACATTATCGTATTTTATACATCAACTTGATACCATCGAAGCGATGGTACCAAGTTGATCGCGTTAAAGTAAAATTAACGTTTCAAACACTCCTATTGCCGCTTGGCGAATAATTTTTGGGATGTTTTACTTATGCGTAGTATAATACAAAACAAAAGCAAGTAATATTTCATTAATACATCTTATTGATATTACTTAAGCCAAATGAATCGAAAGATGAGGTGCATCGTTAATTGTGTTAATGCGTAATTGATTCGCTATTGATGTAGCGGGTTACGTAATTTCTGCAGAATTTTGCGAAAGTGTAAATAAATAAATAATTAATCTGCGACAGTCCAAATCTCAGCTCGCTTTTGGTGCGTTTGCTGCCTAATTTTGTGCGGTATAATGGCAACATTACTGATTGTACAATATTCTAGTATCATACGGTTCGCTGCAACTAGGGCAGGGTGTTAGACGATTGATTTGAGATTAATTTTAAACCTCTCTGAATTCGACTCTGACATCTCATGTAAAAATAGTTCGAAATTGTCCGAATTTTTCATTGAAATCTTTCGAATCGAATCGAATCAAGTGAGATGCCGCATAATTATAAGTGTAATTTCTTTTAGAAACCAAAAGAGAGAGGAGGAGGCGCTATCCTTGTGCTCTATCAATTGAGATTCCGTGCAAACATTTCGCCAATTCGATAGCGTGGAGTCATGATGCATGCTAATGATGATATTAGAAAATACTCTATCGATTATATACATATGTAGAAAATATTATATCGATTATATACATATGTACATACATACACAATATTAATCTCCGCCGTGTCTTCTCTCGCATGTACGCTTCTCGCTTACCTTATCTTACGCGTTAAAATCGCATCTGTTTTCGATTCCGTGCTTTAATAATCTAAACACGATATATTCCACGTTTATTGCGCACATGTTTAACGTTGTTGTGCAATCAAAGTGTTAACGATCGTCGCGTCGTTCGATCAGCGGCCTGTGTCAGTGGAACTTTTGACAGATTGATGCTCGAATAAATATTGTCAAATGAATCATTGTTCGGATTTGACTTGGGTTTTGTTTCAAGATATTTATTAAGAAAATCTTCCGCTTTGTCAAGGATCGCGATGCACGACAATAATCTCTTTTTTCTTGAAAGAGCAAACGAGATTGTATGTTGTATGTTACAATGTCGTTTCACGTACAGATACGTTTTGTCGACTGTTTTCTTATTCACGTAGAAATTAGCAGGCAAAATCACACCATTATCAATTTCATCGTTTCAAGACTGATCGGTACGCATTTCGCATACGTTACACGCATACGTTACACAGCATGCAGATACTCGGAACAGAGATAAAAGCGAAAGTACGACACAATTTATTATCTTTCTTTGAAATATATTAACGATTTCGCATAACGTTAAGAATGCACCCTGCCTGTGTCCTCGAAGTTTCAAGTATTACCGTGACCTGAAAGCGTGCGCTCGCACACCCTTTCTTTTTTATTAATAAATCGTTATTACCCGGGTAATGGCGAGCATTCTTCGCGCAACTCACTCTCATCCAGAGTCCTCACCGAACCGGCCGGAGCCTCAGGGCGACCTCAAGAGAGTCACGTGGCGAGATACCACCGAATTACCGAATTGCGAATTGAATTCCGAATGTAAACGATGCTCACCTTGGCCCACTCTTTTTCAGGTTCTCTCATTTGCGCTTTTCGACCAATAAATATGAGCAAGAGTTTTCAAACGATCTTTCCTTTTAACATAATCTACATGATCTATAAACTGTACTTTCATGTCACAAATCACGTACGAATCGATATTCGGACCGGTATCGCTATCGAGAGTTTAGTTTTTCCTTCAGCGCCAAGTTCCATCTTCAATCCTAGAGAAACGATATATCGTGTGTGCGGGTATTGCGATGCGAATCGCATAAGTGTCCTGAAAGTTTATTTCGGTCCAACTGTCCAACATTTAATACAATTTATTTTATTCAAATTTATAGTCGAATAAGCTTATTTGTAGATGAATCAATTATCTATCTATTATCTATCTATTCCTGCAATCCTAAGTGCTTGTAATGGTACATACAAGTAAGAGATGTAATTACATTATTATATACGACTATGTGAAATCATCAACAGGTGTTGGAATATCAAGGGAACAGAGAAAAGATTGCGCCATCTTTTTATTTTGTAATCGATATCATCGATAGAATAATAATTTTTATCGAACTGAGTCTATCGTTTTCACGTGTTTGCGTCAGCGTAACGTAACGTAACGTAACGTAACGTAACGAATTAGTATTCTTCTCGTAAACTTGGTCTTGGTTTTCTTTTGCTAGTTGTGACGTCCGAAAACTCACATGGAATACACATCAAATAGTTTTCGTAATTGATTCCGCATCTTAATTTCGTTCAATTTCTCCGGCACAGATCTAACATTCTCTTTTTGTTGCTTTAATATGAAAATAATACAAATAAATTGTATTCAATGTCTCTAAATTCATCGACCACTCTCTCGCAAGCCAAATAGATATTTTGAGTGCATAAGTGGCCGTGAATATTTTATCATTGGAAATGTTTTACATATTTCGGTATTAGATTGGATTTTTCTCATCGAATCGCGAAATCTGGCGATTATACAAGCGTTTACGATAAATATATATAAACATGAATATCTCACGTTGTCGATAAAAATAGCGTACTTCGATCGCATTGAGTTCAGAATAACCCATAATGAGAATTGTTAATTATTATATAATCGAAATTCATCTTTCGGAATTATTATTTCTCATTTCATCAATGATAGATTGCTTGATGGAAGTCAATACGCATCTTGGCTAGTTTATATCGTATGTTCGGGTAACGTGCAATGAGAAGCAGTTGTGTTATTTGCTGTGACATTAATTCATCATTAAACCTTTGATTTATATATTTATCTGACTTGTTGTTAGATAAATACAAAAATTAACATTTTCAGGAGGTAATTTCAGAGTACGTTTTATGTCCATTGATATATTACATTATCGAAAAAATTATTTTTAAAATTATTTTTTCTTAATAAATTTTTATCGGTCGCTTGTCGATCGTCGTGATGCGACGATTAATCAATTTTGAAAAATGAGATATACATGTGCTATTTGCTATTTTTTATATCGCTCTCCTTTTCGAAAAGGGAGATTAATTGGAAGGATATCATCATGTCAGTAATAACAATGACACAAAAATTCAAACAATTTCTCATTTATTTCTTTTTTTCCTCTCTCTCTCTCTCACACACGCACGCACGCACGCACGCACGCACGCACGCACGCACGCACGCACGCACGCACGCACGCACGCACGCACGCACGCACGCACGCACGCACGCACGCACGCACGCACGCACGCACGCACGCACGCACGCACGCACGCACGCACGCACGCACGCACGCACGCACGCACGCACGCACGCACGCACGCACGCACGCACGCACGCACGCACGCACGCACGCACGCACGCACGCACGCACGCACATCTCTTTCTCACTCATTCATTTATTCACTCTCATTCTTTACCACAATAACGAATTACTCAAAAAATCACTCGACGGTCTTCTTCTCGATGACATAACGAGATGTGTAAAATTTCCAGCAATATTGTATTTCTTTAGCTCGCGGTTTCCCAAATCAATAAAGCGACGACTTATTGATCCAGAGGATCTGTCTCTCCTTGTCTTTCTCTTTAACTCGTTTTATCTCTTTTTTCTCGAAATCGAGACTGACGCGTATTACAAAATAGATAAAAGATAGACAGACACACCTTTCGCAAGGTGTCGTTGGTGTGTCCAGAGGCCGGACAAACATAACGTTTGTCAATCTTCGAATGCGCGACTATGTTACCTGTGATAACACAGAACGATTCCGTGCTTATGTGTGATAAAATCGGAAAGGAATTGTCGAGTAACTGTACGATTTAGTTTAGATCGCGTAGAAAAGAGAATTAAGAGGGCAAATCTGCTTAGATGTTTCTCAATTTAAAGAGAAAAAAATTTAACGGCTCTTTTTCGAGTACTCTGACAAACCAGAAATAATTGATATTTTGTCTGTACCGAATCATACACTGCGATCGATCTAGTAATAAGTAATGAATCAGAAGTATCTATAAGTGCATATTTTGCACGATAATACGATACGGTAGATAATATACAATAATTTCGTGCAGTTGCATCGTGTTGCAGTCTAGTTATTATATTTCTGTGCGTATAAACATTTGGTATATTATCGTGTGAGCCATTATGTGTACTTTGTATTGTTCGCGCAAAGTATCGTACAATAATTGCCAAGTGACGTAATATATATTCTATCGCAATTATAATATCGATTAAAACGTTGGTCTCTACGTAATCGTACACACGATGGTTCGTCTTATAATAGCCTTTTATTACACACGCTTCTTGCTCCAAATTGTCGACAAGTCAGCATATCTCTGAAAGAGTATAAACATTAAATGAGCAATTTAGTATAAAAGAAACGAGACAGTGCTAGCTCAAGTACAATCATCCCGATTATCTGGGTCAACGGTATCACGTAGGGTGATTGCATCGGATTAGACCATATTTGCCCGCGTGCATCAGGATACTGTCTCTGATATCATCCGGAAAATAAAAGCTACTTATATGAGCAATAAGCAGTTATGTAAGAAGGAACATAAGTACTTGCGAACGCAAGGGAGATCACCCGCGATCACCCTGTCATACATATCTTTGCTGGATCGATCGCTTTCGCCTGGATCTTTCTCGCTTTCCATAATTGGCGAATTGACTTTCAAGTGTAAAGGACTCTCAGGATCATTGGCTTTCGAAACATTGATATTCAACCGGGATAGGCTATTTGCGTTGCTACATTATATTTTCTGATGGGCGTCGCCTATTAATGGCATCTTGATGTACATTTTTAATAGACTATTAATATTAGTGCGACATGTTTTCTAACGGCACGCTGATGGATGGAGCTTTCGCTTTGCTTGATGATACGTGTAATCGTTCGACCATGTTTTTAGAAAAATTACAAATAAAGAGTGACACTTTATTTGTAGTAATTAAATAGATTACATCGTATAATTATATCTAATTTCCTAACGCGATTACGTACGGTCCCAACGAGACATACATATATTTTGTGCTTATAATCGAAGGAAAGAAAGAGCAAAGGAGAGAATTATTGATATTCTTATTGATATTTACTACTTTTTCTTTCTTTCATCTCTATGATTTGAAGAAACTTCTCTCTCGAATTTTGCTTTTTTGGTCCCGTTTGGAGTTATTATTTCATACTATCTTCTACAGAGGTTACGGAGGTTGCATATTGGTGAAATGTTATTGAAAGATTCGCGTGGGAGGTGTGTGTGTGTGTGTGTGTGTGTGTGTGTGTGTGTGTGTGTGTGTGTGTGTGTGTGTGTGTGTGTGTGTGTGTGTGTGTGTGTGTGTGTGTGTGTGTGTGTGTGTATGTTGCATTTCTCGTAAACCATTTCTTTCTTCTTCGTGTATCTTAGAGATGAAGAATGAGCTTGTTCGATTCAAATGAAGACTCTTTTTTTAAATTATAATAATCATAAATGACTTTTCAGCGAGATAAAAAATAAATTGAATGTGTTGCTTTCCTAAAAACATAGAGCAAGTTTGAAATCTTACAAAAGCGATAGTTATAGGGATTCATCGAGATGACCTACCATTAAGCTTTGCTTGTGACGTTATACATTTTATCTAATGTCATTGACGGGCGTGCAAATTTTTTTGTAATAACTGTCTTTTCCTTTTTTTATTAGCCGAGTCATATTTTATCGTAAAATGGTTGATAAAATCTTTGATATTTTTCTGCTAATTAATAATGTCATATTGTATAATTTTTATAATTAATCGATATGATTTGGATAGCTAAAACATTTTTGTTTCATTATAATTACATTTTTATTTCAATCCCGCGCTTCGTATTAGAGAGAGATTAATGAGAGATTAAAGAATATTGTATAATTATAAAACTAATTATAGAAAACTTATGCGAAGATAATTTCATGTTGATGACAACATAGGAATGAAAATTAGGAACGTGATGTGGAATGCGTGGTTTAAATTTAATGAAATGAAAATTGCTGGAAAGCTTCAAATATGAACTACGACGATCTCAAGAAAAGATGACGACTGCGATGATACTCGGTACTTACAATGCGCAGTATCTTAAAAAAGATGAGAGATTGGATTATAATAATCCGTAATAAATAAAATTTAATACATTTAATGCATTATAATAATCCGGACTACATAATGCAATTATATATTGATCGATACGATAATAATTCGGAAATGAAATGAAACTTTACTGTAGATTAAATGAAACATTGTCTAGCGTTTTGCGAACGCGAATTTGTGTATACTACGATACAGCAGTTATAATCAATTACTTTGAATCGAGATTAGTATTAGTAGGTTAATTTTTTCGTATCTGCATTATAATCATGCATTAATTCATCTGTTCGCGCGATTTGTTTTCTCTTTGCTTCATCTTTTCGATCCATTATTATGGATTTTCATCAGTAAGATACAAATTCTATAGTCGTCAAATGGCATAGTGTGCATATTATACTCTCGAGTACTCACTAAATACGCATGCGAATAAAAGTTTTCTATATATATATATATATATATATATATATATATATATATATATATATTTTCGGGCGTGAGATTCAGCCGGAAAATTCTCTGGCCCGGCGCCAACGGCCAGTCTTCAAGTCTTCGGCTCGACATAGGCAGACTGTTCATCTATCTACGAGGTCTTCTTTCTCAACGTGAATCTAGGATTTATAATTGAAAGCCATTAATCTGCTTAATAAATATTTAATTTGTTTAATATCACTGTTACACCAATACTATTGTATACTTCATCTGGATCGGATCACTTTTTTCAAGAAATTTTTTAAATGTAACTAAAAAGATAAGGAATCAGAATATTTTAAGTACAATTTTATTATAAATTCAAGAAATGTTGTACTGTCAAAATTGGCAGGCGATTTAATAGAAAAATATAATATCGGTTCTTGAGCCATTATCGTTTATTAAGAAATTTAATTTAATTTAATTTACGTTAATTTGATTTCCTTATTCATCTCCCCCCACTTTTTTTTACGAACGCTGCATGAATCTCTCGATACTTGTCTCTCGTTCAAATAGAAACTAACGGAGATGGAGGGCGAATGTGATCTGTAAATTCTGCAAATTAACTCATATCATAGGTGACCTTACCACTTAAATTGCAGAAAGAGATTCGCCGGTAGTAAAGATTAGCGTTAAACATCCTTGTCTCTTCTCGCAAATGACGATTTTTATTTTTACATTATCGTATCATGTATCACTCGTAATTGAGCTCGTATTTGACGATAGGTCTTAGGGAACGATATTTTCGATATACGTACATGTATCACGTGTCGATTAATATAATACATATTGCTATTTTCATTATCGAGACATATTTGCAGGTGCACGTTGTTTGGAGCGAAAAGAATTTCGGCTGATGGCAAACGTGTCGTATGCACACGATACGCGTATAGTTGCGTCGTACACTTGACTGATCGTATTTTAATAACGTTGATGTATGCGCGAATATAACAAACACGTAGTGCGCACATATGTCGGATCTTTCAGTAGTACCTATAATCCGATATGAACAATCGTTCGTATCGGATCATCATCATCATTTATCACCTATCATTGTTGGGAACCATAATCGTAGGATCAAACTTCATACTTTCTGTGATGCGTACAGATATATGTATCTGTAATGCGATTAAAAGGAAACGAAATTCTCGCGATTGGCCATTGGAGAAACATAACATGCGGCATTTGCAATGGGTGCAAATGTATGTTTCGATACGTAAAGATATAGAAAAGAATTCTAGAGTTTTCGAGACATTTTTACGTGTAAGATATAAAGTGTAAGTTTCGAGTTTTTATAAAGAATGATAAAATGAGAAAAGACGAGATGAAGAGAAGAGATTTGTGAGACTGAATAAAGGCGCAATCTTAAGTACAGTTAACCGCTCCTATCTCACGAGAAAGACACGATGCCGAATCGCGATTAAACGAACACTCGCGAGTGTGACTCTTGAGTCAAGATCTATTACGCGCTGTACGCCTGATTGTACCCTTTCTTACCTTGTACGCCTGATTACTCGGTAACAACCGCTATGTTTGTCTATAATACACGTATGCGGCTTTTATCACGATATTCAAGAGAATTATGCGACGACTGCATTTATGACAACAATACACGCACGTCACTTTATTATCATGAACGATATTATTTAGCGTATTTATGAAATGTATAATCGTGTTCAAGCGCAGTTGAAAAAGTTGTAAAGTTGGCTACCAATCGCAATTGTCGTTTGTTCGCTAGCAAAGATAGGACTATTTGATCTTGTAGAAATCGACCGATTAAAACGCGCTTATGACGCGCTCGCGAGAAAAATGCGAGCGGAATCTAAAACCTGTGGATCCGAAACGCTGCGCGTCGGATGGCTGGATGATAGGGAAGGGGAATGATCGAATGGGAGAACGATTTCTTCGATGAAAGAGTCGCCCGAGTCGTTCGAGAAAAATGATGTAGACGAGAAACGAATTTCGTTTTCCAGCGGCGAGGACGACAAGGCGACAATAGTGGAAACTAAGGTCGATCGCGCGAGGATAACAGCTGGCAGGAAGCTGAGGTTAGCGAAGTGTCATCACGCGTCACGCCGGGGTGGTGGGTCTATGGGGGGCTCCGCCCCAGCGGCCCCCCTGCTCGACTCCAACCGGCAACTGCCGGAACGGCGGTGCCATCCTGGCACGGGCCAAGACCGCCCCGCTTCCGGTACCACCGTCCAAACGGATGAAGAGCCCTTCCAACATCATGAGGCAGTCCAGCCTCACGAAACTCGGCTCCATGATCAACACTGCTGTCAACAAACGTGCCGGTGAGTACGAGTTCATTTCTCACATCTCATCTCGTGTAGCATTAGCGTTTCTCGCGTGCATTCGCATGCACTCGCACCGCTCACGCACGCACGCGCATACAACACACACACACACACACACACACACACACGCACGCACGCACGCACGCACGCACGCACGCACGCACGCACGCACGCACGCACGCACGCACGCACGCACGCACGCACGCACGCACGCACGCACGCACGCACGCACGCACGCACGCACGCACGCACGCACGCACGCACGCATGCACACACCACTCTTGTTGTTTTAATTGAGAAATTTTATGAAGATATGGGTACTTTATGGGTATTTTATGAAGATATAGAATATGGATTATTTCTGTCATTTTCCTCGTCGAAATACAGTACTGGAATCTGTAGATGGAATCTGTGTTGTGACAGACATAGGCACAGGAGAAAAGAAGATACGTGGATAATATAACGACTCGCCGGTCATAGACACGAGTCTGTAGTCTATGTCTGTGCTTGGGATACTTGCCTTTTATAAAACGAATAAAGCCTTATATAAAAAATGTAGAGAAATCACATTTATAATATATGTAATTATAATTCTTTAAGCGGCGTTTATACAATGTTATATAGTTGATAGACTATTAAGATTATTAATTTTCTTTAATATACATATATACACGCGTTAAAGCGATCTCCAGCTATCTCGAAACAAGCTATGCATCGTTCTCCTTCGCGTTGATCCAAATTCAATCAATTAAAAGATAGTATAGAAAGAGAGATCCGTGCTCATACGATACGAAGATAAAAGGAATTTTATTCCATAATCTCTGTCCAATATATGTCGATAGATTTTCCTTTCTATGTTCGTAGAATGTCACCATTGACATAACTGAGGTCATCGGTATAACTCGATATAACTGTGTGCAACAGAAAATAAATTACTTACAATTTCAACTCAAAGCAGTACGTGTTTTTCGCGGGACACGACGCGCCTGTCGACATATCTAAGCGCATACGGCGAATCTTTTCGCATCACGTTTATCTATAATCATCTATAGTCATCGTTTATAACACTATATAGAATTGCTTATTATTGTGCTCTTTAATGAATATCGAAGCTTTGCGTATAAAAAACCTGTACATGCCTTTTGTCCCTAAATACGCTCTTAAAAATCTTTAACGTAAAAATTGTCATGTTGCACATTAGCTTGATCCGTTACATGAGCAATTCTGTTACTTGGATCTTTTGTCAGAAAAACTATATTGCGCTTTAATCGAACAAATTTAGTATCAACCCCTTTGAGTCGAATTAGTTTTCGTTTGAGCAAATCTATCAATATTACCTTCTTATTCTTTTTGTCCTTCATCAACGCAAATTTGTTAGCATCAAATAATAGAGCAGGACTTTATTACGCGCGTATTATCTTTAATTAATATAAACTTTTAAATGCTCTTTCTAATAAAATTTTGAATTTCTTTCATGTTGTATCTGTATTTATTAAAACTCTTGGAAATATATATACATTTTTTCAAAGAACTATACGTGTCGTACTTTATACAAAAAATATTTAATCATGACCACTTATGAATACCAGCCAATATCCAATATTCTTTAACTTAATAAATTGTTTCATGAGAGAGAGAGAGATTTAAATATTATACTGTCAGATGTCAGCGATAAACAGAATATACATTTAACAATATATAATCTATTTTTCTTTATTATTCTTTCTTTTCTGGTCATTGGCTTGTATGACCAATTTTTATTTTACCTAACCTATATAGCATAAGCTTTACAGTTATAGTGCAACAATATTGTTGCAATGTTACTGCAGTATAACTGCATGATGTGTTCTGTATGGGAAATCGTCTGCCGTATATAACATGTCTCTGATACAGAAATATCAAAGAAGGAATCTTCTTTTAATCAATAAAAAAAGAAAATAAGCTTCGAGATTTATCGCCCAAGGTTCGTTTCGTTGGAAAGATTTCATATTTGGCGGCCGAGTTTGGAGTAAACATTCCCTGGAATCGACATCGCGCGATGAGAAATCGAGACTCGTCACAATTCGACACAATTGTTGTGCGGAAAGACTCGGGTGTCGCGGTTGTCGCGATTGTCGATTCTATACGATTGTATGAGGATATATTTGCCAGATCGCGTGTGTATTGGAAGAAACGCCGTCGCCGTTACCGTCGCCGTCGATCCGAATCAAAATATGGTTCGTTACGTGGTGGCCAAGCGGAAGGAAGAGAAGAACACGGACACCGTTTGCGCTGATCACAATTACTTCCGTGAGTACCGAACCAAAATTTCTGGCTCGGATAATTCTCAACGAATCTCTCATTTGCAAACTAAAAGAAACGGTTCGCTTATATACTACCCAAAAGTTAAAGTTAAATTTCTAATTTCTAGTTCAATCTAGTTAAACGCAATTTGCAGATTCGCGTACGCCTGTCGCACACGCCTGTGCATGTTTGTGCACGACAGACGTATAATATCCAAATCGTCCAAGTCACAGTTATTTTAGAAGATATCGATGGGGACGTAAGTGTTGAAATCGTAGCGCGGAGATGCAATCTCGTTAGTACGGATGTATTAACGTGGTGACTCTAATATGTTTGGCAAAGCGAGTTTTGCTGTCGTGGCTTAATCCAGGCTCGTTCGCGTCCAGGCCTTCGTCTTAGCCTAATGGCTCTCACGTACTTGGTACCAGTTTGAGTCTCGCTTGGCGTTTTGCCTTGGGGAAAATCATCCGCCGATCGATTAACCGATAAACCACCTTTGACTCTGTGGATGAATCGTCATCGGTGATTAGCCTCTTCTGATTGAAAAATGGATCGGTCGGAGTGCCGCATGTCTAATACATCATTCGCGAATTTGCGAAGGGATGCGAATTCGCCGCTGTTTTCTTCCCTCGAAGAGTTGCACGACAAATTAACGGAGCTCCTAGGTAAATCTTTCAACATTGTGAAAGCTCTTAAAGATCTCGCACCAACTCGAGACGATTATCTACATTGCACGATCATGACGCCAAGTTTTCTCTTTGGTCGAGACGACCTCTCTCTCCTTGGAATAGTAGTGTACTAACAAATATCAAACATCGCGTCGCGTCGCGTCGCGTCGCGTCGCGTCGCGTCGCGTTGCGTCGTGGGCACACACCAGCTGATGCCACGCGCTGCTGGATCACTCCATGTAACTCCATGTCACTTTTGCCAAATTATCTCTGTTTTGGCGGGCAAAAACTTTGTTATTATGTCGAGCTAGGTCATTTGTAATTGGGAGCTGCCTTTAGGAGTCAGCCAATTATCTTGGCTGATTATGTCATCGTAAGAAGGAAAAAATTGACAATAGAAATACCGTATGAAATAATGAGGAATCATTTAACTCGTAACTACGAGACGTTATCAAATTGTATATAAATTGTATATAAATGAAAAGAATTGTATACAAATGAAAATAATTATTGAGAAAGGAGAATTCTTGAGATAAACAGCGATTGTGTGCGACAGTGGGGCGAATCGTGAATCGCGGGTAAAAGCATTGCGAATTATTCGACGCATTTTCCTGGCCAGGAGAAAGAGACAAAAGTGTTCTAGTGTTCTAGCATTCGCTAAAGTGTTTCATTTGATAAAAGAGGACATGTATCCCTTTCCTACATTACTATTTTGAATTATTATGTATATAAAATCATATCATTCTGAAATAATTGCGCGTTTCAAACTCTCTTGCTGAAACATTTATTCATTCGATCCTTAATCTTGATCCTTTTATCGTCACTAAAATATTCGTTTGTATTGTAGGGTATTGGTATTTCTATTATCAATGAATTTTTTCGCGACTTTGATCTCGCTATTATCACGTCTGTTACGATACGCGCGATAGTTTACCGGATTGTGAGTCAATTTTGTGTTAAAATATAATCGTCTCTCGTGTCCGATTGTAAATAATTGTGAAGAGAAAGCGAAAAAAAAGAGGCAACGACGCGACGACCAGATGATGATTCCGTGAAACGATACGGCTAACGGCTAATGACAATAAGTCGAGCTCTCGTTCAAAGTTGCCGCGTTACATGCGCATTCGCGCGCTTTCGTTTAGCCTCGTTCATTCTCGTCCATTCTCGTCCTTCTTCGGGAACACGTTCGCGCAAACTCCGCGCGTCATCGAGCACCGCGTGTAAGATGGTGGTTACCACGGAGGTAGCGAAACCTGACTGCGCAGTGACGTCACGCCGTAGTCGTGTTGTGCGGCTATGCGCCTGTGAACTTCCGCCATTGAGAGCAGCCGTGTTGCACCGAAAACGCTTTATGGCACAGTGGTTGGTCGAAAATATGTGACAGAGGATCTGTGGCGCACGGCTCGAATCTCGCGTGTTTTTCGCGTAGCGAACGATCTCCTCGTCGCCGGCGTGGTGCCGCGCGCTCGCGTGGGTGCGCGGACGTATCCTGCTGCCCGAGAGTGCGTACGCTCGCCCCTACTTTGGACCCCGCACCGGGAGTAAACGCGCGCGAGTCAACACGTTCCGCTTACGTATTCTCCCTCGTGTGTCGCGTCGAGATGGCCGGTAAGTAGTGCTCCAGCTATCGCGGCTCTCTTGCTCAAGCCGGTGCATATACAACGCATATACGGCGCGTATACGGCGTGTATACCGTGTAGACGCATCTCCACGCGTACACACCGTCGACTACGACGCGCGCTCTTGCTGCTCTTGCTCCCGCTCTTGCTTCTTCGTTTCTTCGTCTCTTCATCTCTTCGTCTCCTCGCTTCGCCTCGCCTCACCTCGTCGCGAACCTTGACGAGGCGAACCTTGACCCAGATTAGAGACACGAGAGTCTGATCGTTGGTGGATCGTCGCGACGCGATTCGAGTCGCGCACCGTCTCTTCGCCCGCTGATCTTCGCTGGTCCTCACTGATCGTCGCGGCTCTTTTCGCGTAGTAGTAACGCATTCCTCGCGCTTGTACTCCGAATTCTCTTCGTACGCGTGGGGTAGAGGGGAGAGGAGGGGCAAGACACTTATGTGCCCGTCGCCGGTGACGGCGACGACAGCGGTGACGACGACA
>NW_028297127.1:22554943-22607820 GCF_055798465.1 Pogonomyrmex barbatus
CTCGTCTACTCCGCACTCTCCGCAATCTCCGTATCAATTCTCGCGCGATCTTCGCAGGAGAACTCCATGCTGGCCATCTTCACCCGCGTCTCCCTCGCTTTCTTCCGCTCTATCGCCGTTGGACTGCTCAGTCTTGTATAGTATTTTCCAAGTACCTACAAGAATGCCGAGTTTGAATACGATTTTCCGACAAATTATTCTTTTTTCTTATTTCCTTATTTATGTAAACAACACATCTTTCCCTAAGTTCGATACAATCTTTGATCGTCCTAATCTTTTTGGTCAATTCTGAAGGACCATCGGCGGCAAATTAAATGGAGAAGCGGTGTATTCACCACGTGAATACATTCGTTGTGTTTCATGTGCCGCGAGCATATAGGATATGCAGTAATATCCTAGGATTACTCGATTATTTTGTCTTTTTTATAATTTGATGCGCGGTAATACCTGCGTCGCTTTTCTACTTTGTCTACGTAAGTTTTTTAAATTCCATCCGAGATTTTGCGAGATAAATTATGTTTCGTATTTTTTTCTTCCCTATCATTGTATAGAGATTCGAAATCTTGATTTCGGTGGAAGTGTGATGATTTCATGATGAGGGAAATATTTGAGTTGCCGATACTTTGTTGAAACAGTACAACAAATTGCATTACTTCTCACTTCTCTGTATAGATCGTATACAAATTGATTGTTTAAATATTCTACACAAATATTTTGTAGAATATTTTGCCTATAAATTTTTAATGTTTTTTTTAACCCGAATCTTGATTTATAAAACAAAAGATTGAAATAATATGTCTGTCGTGCAAAATGTTCCATTTTGTTTATATTTTTATTTCTTTTTATTTGTATTTATCTGTTTTGCGACTTGAAAATTTCTCTCGATAAAGACTAAAACGCAACTGATTTTTCTGATTATGACACAAAATATAATCGGTTATTGTCAACCAACCGATTTTTTATTATTTTTTTTACTATGCATATTAATGTTTGAACTAAATGAGCGAGAGCGGGGGGGGGGGAGTCTCATTTTAAAATCTCTTGATATTGTATTCCAGGCAATGGTGATATACAATGGTGTTTCTCGCAAGTGAAGGGGACTTTAGAAGACGACGTTACAGAAGGCAAGTTTAACTCCTGTTTGCTTAGCGAAAGAAAGAAAGAAAGAGAGGAGGGAGGCAACTTGTCTTTTATCTTATCAGTTTACACATACCAAAATAAAATAAACAACTAGTCACAAATCAAAGCTTCTACATGTGTTTTCAAGCTCCAAAATTCCTTTCACAAATTTTTTCTTTTACTTTATCGTTAAATTAATATATTAATATATATTACATTATTTTGCAAGTTGCCACAAAATTGCAGAAAACTATTAATAAACACATGTGTTTTATTGCAGCTGATATAATTTCGTGCGTTGAATTTAATCATGATGGCGATCTCCTTGCGACAGGAGACAAGGGTGGACGCGTCGTCATTTTTCAGAGAGACCCTATTGTAAGTGCACAGTTGTTTACACGACTCAAAAAATAGACAAATACATTAAAAACAATATTTTTTTCTTTAAAATATTATCAGAACAATCCAATTATCACAAGAACGTTAATGCAATGATGTGCCGATATAATATTTTGTATCATCTATCTCGTGACGGATCAATATATCTTTATACAAGTAATTTATGCTTATAACATTTAATAATCTAGTACCTGTTTCATCTTCTATTGAGTCAAATGGCTCTCCACTAAGTCTATTAAAGATACCATTTGAGCTTATAAGACGACATTGATCAAGATTGCTTGGACAGACATGTAAGATGGTTCTAAGTCCCGAGATGTGATACTCGGATTGTTTAAACTGAATTTATTAACATTAAGATACGTGGGATTAGAATAATAAATTGTGAAAAGCAATAATTATTTACACAGAGTAAAAACAGTGTACCACGAAGAGGCGAGTACAATGTGTATAGCACTTTCCAGAGTCATGAGCCTGAATTCGATTATCTAAAATCATTAGAAATAGAAGAAAAAATTAATAAAATTAGATGGCTAAAAAGAAAAAATCCTGCCCACTTTTTACTCTCTACGAACGATAAAACAATCAAGTTATGGAAAGTTAGTGAGAGAGACAAAAGAGTGGAGGGATATAATACAAAAGAGGAGAATGGCACGATACGTGATCCTGCCTGCATCACTGCCTTGAGGGTAAGCATCTCGAGTTGATATTTTATTTTAGATTTGTCATATATATATATATATATATATATATATATATATATATAAAATTATTATTATTATTATATATTATTGCGTTATACAGGTGCCAACCATAAAACCAATGGAGTTGATGGTCGAGGCATCACCAAGGAGAATATTTGCCAATGCGCACACTTACCATATAAACAGTATAAGCGTCAACAGTGATCAAGAGACATACCTCAGTGCTGACGATCTTAGAATTAATCTTTGGCACCTTGAGATAACTGACCAGAGTTTTAGTATCCTTTTCTCTTTGCAATTATGCGCATCTTTTGAAAAAATGTGTGTGTGTGTGTGTGCGTGCGTGCGTGCGTGCGTGCGTGCGTGCGTGCGCGCGCGCGCGCGCGCGCGCGTGTGTGTAATATTTTCTGGATCGAAATATTATTTTGATAGCTCTTCAAGTATAATTTTCCTAATCACAATATACAGATATAGTAGACATTAAGCCAACTAATATGGAAGAGTTAACGGAAGTTATAACTGCGGCGGAATTTCATCCTGCGGAATGCAACGTGTTGGTATATAGTAGTAGCAAAGGAACCATTAGACTTTGCGACATGAGATCTGCTGCTCTCTGCGATCAACACAGTAAACTCTTCGAGGAGCCTGAGGATCCGACTAATAGAAGTTTTTTCTCAGAAATTATCTCAAGTATAAGTGATGTAAAACTCAGTAATTCCGGAAGATACATGATTAGCAGAGACTACCTCAGTGTGAAAGTGTGGGATTTGCAGATGGAGACGAAACCAATAGAATGTTATCCTGTAAGTTATGATATATCTTCTGTATTATCTATAAGAGAAGAGCGATATTATTTATACGATTATACAAAATTGTTAAAACGCCTTGTTGGAAATGTCCAGTACTCTTCGTATTCTCTTTTTCCTTTTCATAAATGGATGATTTTAATTTATATCGTAGAAAATTTACCGTCTAAAATATACATATATACTAAACTATTCACTAAACTTTAAATATAAACTTTTTGTTGCAACAGGTACACGAATATTTAAGATCAAAATTATGTTCATTGTATGAAAATGACTGTATCTTTGACAAGTTTGAGTGTTGTTGGAGTGGTAACGACTCTGCTATTATGACGGGCTCATATAACAATTTCTTCAGAGTGTTCGATCGTACGACTAAACGCGATCTTACTTTAGAGGCAGCACGCGACATTGCCAAACCAAAAACACTCCTCAAACCGAGAAAGGTTAGCACATTTATAACAATCTGTTTTATTCATAAAAATTTGTATATTGTACATTAGCTCGAATACTTATATTTGCGATTGTGTATGTGTCTGTGTATGTGTAGGTATGTACCGGTGGTAAACGCAAAAAGGATGAGATTAGCGTCGATTGTCTGGACTTTAATAAAAAAATACTTCATACCGCATGGCATCCATCTGAAAATGTGGTGGCTGTCGCTGCTACGAATAATCTCTTCCTATTCCAAGACAAACTCTAGCATATCTGTATGCAAGTATGTGGAAAATTTGAATATTAGCCAAGAGATTAAACGAGATTAATATTGAACATTTTAATGCTCGCACACGATTTGCATACAACATGACAGATTGTTTCTTGTAGATTATACAACGGTACATATTGACGTGAGCTAGGCATGTTGAACTGAAAACTCCCAACCTACATCAGTGGAATCACGAGTGTCTGAATAATAGTGACGATAGTCAACTACTAGTGTGTCAGTGGTTGACTGAGGAGTGGTGTACGTAGCGCCGTCCACGCAGCTCACATTCATACATGCTACATACACATAGACGTACCAGGATTGTGCACTTCATATTTTGTCGCGTGCATATGTGTATGAAAAGATATGTGCAAAGAACCACACGTATAACAAGGCTATACAAATTTCGCTAGCTCGGAAATATATTCGCAGATGGACAAGAGACGTACGCAGTCGGCAGAATATGACAGAAATTTCCACCAATTCGCAGACTCGTATTGGCAGTTGACATATGATTTATAAATACCAATTGTGTTAGTGATCTTCTTTCTTGTATTATATAGAAATCGTGCCATCGCACAGTGTAGTCTATATGTGACTTCACTACAAAGGTGTTTAATTATCGTATTATCGTATTGGTGAAATAGGCGCGAGACAGCGTAAGTAAAGCAGCAGGGATACAGATTACAAGTCGCTCGTTGTGATTTATATACAATTGATACGAATAGGTGATGTAAATGTCAAGTTTTTCTCACTGTTTCCGTTATCTTTAACTAACGTGAAAAGAAGGAAAGAAAAAAGAAAATAAAATGCAGAAAATAAAAGTCATCCATGCCAATGAGATTAAATGATAATTATTGTAATAATGTAATTTTATACGCAATAATGTAATTGTCATACGGCGCTTGAATTATGAGTGAGAAAAAAAAAATAGTTACCGAAAAAAATTTTTTTTTCTACAAGTTACTAATTTATAATTCGAGCGTTGCTGATCTCAACGTAAGAATTCAGAGTAAGTAGATAAGATCTATCAATAGTTTCGTGCTTGTAGAATCGAAATAATAACAATTATCACGAAAGAGTTAGACTTTTGATAAAGTGGCCCCTGTCTAAATTATTTAATCTACCATTTACAATTCAATATAATAGCTTGTTAAAACTTGATAAACGCGTGTGCGCGCGTAGGCCTATTTTATGATTAGTCTATTTTTCTCGCAAATTAATTTTTATTATTCTCACAAAATGATTCTTTATCTCAGTCGCCAATACGAGTCAACGTGATAGAAAGTATATCCGCCAATAAGCTGCTATCTCTTTCCTTACATTATGTATATATCTGGAAAAACCAAATGTTGCTGCAGTAAATACATCAAGCAATAAGTAGCGCCGACTTGCAAAACAATGTCTAATAAAATATCATTTGTCATTTTCTAATGAGAAAAATGTCCCAATCGGGAGATAAGTGGAAATCGCTAGATATGGAATACAAATTTTCTAATCTTTCTTAATAACTTATCGACACTCTTATACTCCTACAAATATAAGCAGCAATTTCGTACATGGATAAAATAAACCTAAAAGTGCATTTCTGACGATGGTAAGCTGGGCTTGCAGAGTTTATATAAATAAAATATTTGCTGAATAACGTACACCAACATAATGTATAACTTTGATAAATATCCAAATCATAAAGCAGAGTATTCATGTTTTGAAAACTCACACGCGCGTTTTCTGCAGTCATTCAATCATTTAACTTGTTTAAATTTTATATGTAATACGCTAATTAATTGCATCGCAACATTATATTCTACAGTTGTCGAACATAATATGTATCATATACAAAACTATTGGTGTATGAGATATGAAACGCGTCAATTTCACCAAATGTGTATGATACACTGATGCGGAAAGTAACGCAAATCGCAAATAAATAATTCAGTAAAGTAATATGATACACGACACAGATGACGAAAATAGCGTAACGAGGAATGAAAAATGAATCGATATAAACATACACACACACCACACACACACACACACACACACACACACACACGCGCGCGCGCGCGCGCGAGACTGTTTTGCATAATATTGATTTTCACCATCATTCAAGAAAACTTCAAGTCATTAAATGTCATCACACTGGAGCGCTTTAAAGATGACGCGTTAATTGCTTATATTGTACTTACATAATTATCAATACTACAAAGAATTTGAGCGTTATTCGTATCATACGTATTATCAAATACTTGAACAATTATACATTAATAGTATTTCCAGAATGAGCTTTCAACAGAGACACTAAGAATTAGTTATGTAATACGTTTCTATCAAGATGGATATCGTTGCACACACGATCCAAGATTTGATTCTTTACGTTGCGTGTGAGTTTTAAATATGAATTGTGATATATATATATATATATATATATATATATATATATAACACACACACACACATACACACACACACACACACACACACACATATATATATATAAAATATATACATATATAAATCTATTTCTAAAATGAAAACTATTAGCATGAAAAATTGCTTCGTGATAACGTAAGAGTAAAGTTGCAGATTTATAAAGACAAGATTGAAATACAATGAAAAAAATATATGCACGCGAAATGTAATTTTTTATAGTAAAGATGACGCGCGCAAACGCTTCTTCCGCGGAATAACTGCTTGGACGATCATTAACAGGAATATGACAAAAGTTTAAGATTAATAAGTTTGATGTACGAATAATTTTGAGATATTCAAAAGATAATTTTTAGGATCTCTTAATTTTTCGACAAGAGAACGAATAAGTGTAATTTTCTAAAGAGAAATGCGCCGTGAAGGTCAGATTACATGTAAGATTGATCTGATTTAATTCGTAGATTGTGACTTAAATTATTTTTTTTTAATAATGTTGACAATTTGTTTAAAAATCCTGCATAATTGACGATTAAAATAATAAACACGTAAGAGAAAATGTTTCGAATATATTCCGAATCATTCCATTATTGTTTCATTAGTCGTTATGCATTATATTCACTTGAGCGATTTCATTTAGGTCCCGATACATTTAAGTTCCAATTACAAAGATCTTCTGAATATCTTGTGCGATATTGTCTCCAGAGCCAATAAATAGCGTGTTATTCACTGTATTGCGTTTCTTGTAATTCAGTTCATTCTTTTGGTTTATTTATTCCTTGGCGTGAGCAAACATAGAAATATATAAATGTATCATTTTATTATACGTTTCGCCGGAAATTATACGTTCTATTACACACTCTTGTAGAATGTATCGACGAATGTGTGAAATCGAGTGTGATACGTAATATGTACGTAATATTTTATCACGTAAAGTACTGAATTTAAGTTACTGAATTTATTAAGCGATTAGGATGGCATGACACATCGACGATCGATCGTTAGGAAACCCGCAGACTCGAGTTCTAGGTCGTGTGGGCCCGATGATGAAAACAGAACAGCTCTGACAGCTCGATAGCTCGCGAGTGTAGCGCCATTTTGTATCGACGCTGTGATTTAGCGCACGCGAAATTTGTCTCGGGGTGAAAATAGAAGCCACTAGCTGGGCTCTATTTTTATTAAAAATTATGTATAATCCAAACGTAAGATTTTTTATAGCAAACAACAGTCGAGTCTTTATACCTGCGTTGCACATGTAATAACAACAACAAATTCTTCCTTTCTTTTTCTTTGATCATCCTCGGAGAGAGAGAGAGAGAGAGAGAGAGAGAGAGAGAGAAAGAGTATGTACAATTATCGATTTTGTAAAAGAGAAAAAAAGAAAGAAAAAAGAAAATGCGACATTGAATCATACGAGACGTTACATCGATGTAAACTATAAGAGAGAGAGATAGCAACAAAGAAGAGAGAAAAAAAACAATAAATTACTGTACAAATATAAATTATATTTTCTTTTTACGATTCCTCTTTATACACGAAGCATGTTTGAAAAGCTCGTGTGGCAGAGTAGTCATGTGTGAATGTATGTTGTGTGTGCTTCTTTCTTTATTCCCTCACTTTTTTCTTTCCCTCCTATCCCTCCTATCCCCTCAATAAAAATAATTTCTTTTCGGTGCATTTATCGACTCTGTTCAATGAAAGGCAAGCTAGTAAAAATCAGATAAAATAGCAGACAACAGTCGGTAACAACCACGATAACGGCCGAGCGCGATGCGTCACGAGTCACAACATTACGAGCAGTCGCAAATAGTCGTGAGTAGTGGCGAAGACGACGAGATGCGATCAAAGGGACGCAAATAAGACCAATAAGACGCAAAGGAATGAGAACATGGTGAACGTAAACGGAGTGCCCTCGAGCGTGTCCCGTGTCCCGCGTCCCGCGTCGATTCGCGTTCGACTCGCGCGATTCGAGTTGGTCCGAGTCACTCGTAATTGTTCGCCGAGTCATTGCGGTCAGGTGTATTCAGATGTGCCGCGAGATGTGACTTATAAATCGGTTCCCTTTTTCGATATTTACTCGCTGGTAAGTTATTGTTTCGATGAAAAAGAATTCGGGAAAGCGACAAAGAACCAATTGTCGCGTGGAAATTCCTTAGATTCATCTTAGCCTCTTCGGTCCGGAAAACGAGAATCTCGTTTCGTCGCATTCCTTTCTCTCTCTCTCTCTCTCTCTCTCTCTCTGCATTCTAAATAGCAAATCGAAATTATTTCCGCTTTCAATGCTGCGAGATTGTACATATGAGTTTTGCAAGGTTATCCGTTAGTACTTCCCATCAGCACTCGCATCATTATCTCATCTGTATGTCTTTCGTTCACTGTTCGCCAATACGCGGCAATTTTCTCCTTATCCATTTAAATGTGTCGCGTTACGTATGGCACGTATATATATTTTGTTTTAATGCTTTTGCATGGGAAATTCATCGGACCTTGTCAAGGAATCAAAAAATAATGACAGTTTTTTTTTTTGCTAAACGAGTGAAAGAGCGCGAGAACGAGAACACAGGCGAAGCCTTCATTTTCGAGGTGAGCGACATTGTACAACTTGTAGAAGGATGTAAATTGTAGAATCATTTAACGAAATATTGCTGGAGATGGAGATTAGCGGAAAAGTCAGCAGGCTACGTAGCGGCAAGAGGGCAAGAGAACAAGAGGAATGGAAGGGAGAGGGAGAAAGACGGGGGAGGGGGGAAGGGAGCAAGCAAACAAACGCGCGATATGTAAGAACTAGCAATGTGTGATGATAATGATAAGATTCGAGATATTTATTTTCGAGTCAATCCTAATGTCGCGTGCGCACAAAATCTATCTTGGGCAATCTAAATCTAATCGGAGATACAATTACACTACGCTTTTATTAGGCGATACAGGTAATGTCTCCTGACAGAATATTTTAACCTCAAATTCGTACGCGTATTATTGTATAATTAGATTCGCATCGATATAAATAAATTTTCAAAGTAGTTCCGATTTTGCGTGACGTGCAATGTACAAATTGATATAAACGTTATTTTCTTGGAAAAGAAATCATTTTCTTCCATTTTCCTATTTATAAAACTATTTATGGATTGTTCTGAATAATTTTTCATTGTTGCATCAGGTCTGTACGATTTCATAACGGAATGCTTCTTCCATATGTATAACAAGGCGTGCGTAATAACGTCTTCCTTCAACGGGATTCTTCAGACAGTGCAAACAAGATGGAGACTTCGCTACGAGAAAGAATTCTTAGCTTCGCTGATGTTATCATGAGAGTACCACCTCTATTTATCATCGACGAATTACTTAGAATCGGTTTACCCAATGACAATATTATATTGAACAATAATGAAAATGGCTTTAAAACTACTAATTTATTGGACCATGCTAGTTCGCTCTCAACAGTTACAACAGACTCATTTCTATTGGAACACTTTGATTTGACTCACATCGTTTACAGGACCTATCTGATACTCATGTTTAAATTTTTATGCTGTTGTTTAGGTAAGTAATATTTTTGTCATTGTAAGTATGTTTCGGTATTAATATTTTATTATTAACTATACATATGATCTTATATTTATTTTTTATATATTTTTATATACTTCTTAATTGTCTGGCTGATAAAACAATAAATATAAATGTTACTCAGCTATATAATAATATATATATATATATATATATATATATATATATATAATAATCTAAATGAGAACAATCAATGTTGATATATAATAGTTAATCAATGTTGATACATACATGTTGTGTAGCAAGCAGACAAAACACACGCACACACATACATACACACCAGTTTTGTATACTTAAAAATTGTGATATTTGTTGTTCAAATATTGATGATCTAAATATCGTTTCATCATTTTCTTTCAGGTTTTCTTGCAGCCTTATATACATTTATGTTATGTACGAGACACTTGATAATCGTCTACCTATATCTGATATCTGTAGGCGTGATATTCGTATCGTATTGGTCAAATGTTAGTGCAATGAAAGCGATCATAGCTTACATGAGTATACAAGAATCAACTACTAGCATACTCGACAATATATTATGCCTGAATTTATCGGACGTTCTCTATAATGGTCCAGGTCTTTTGATTATTCAAAACTACATACTGCAATGCCTGCTAGCCAGCGTCTTTTGTTATATACATCTTGCCCCAAGGCATCCCGTAATTCAAAAGCTTCTTGTGCTGAGCTTTATGTCACCGTCTATCTTGGGGATCCATCCTTTACCGGTAAGCTCATTAAATATATGATACTTAAATAAATAAAAATTATTATATATATATATATATATATATATATAATATATATATATATATGAAATATGTATATTATAAATTTTCCCAGGTGCAATATCTGTATCACGCGCCAGTATGCGCTACTTTAATTCCATTGGCTGTGTGCAAATTTGTCATCTGGTATAACGGTGTCTCTATGTTAAGAACAATCTACATGGGATATCGGCACGCACGCAACTTTATAATCAATTATGGCTTATCCGCTCTCGCGGAAACGGAATGGATGCGTCTGAACGTACCACGTGTACTTCGAACATTTTGGACGTTGCGAGTGGGAGAACAAGTTATTCAAATCCTTGGAAATCACTACGGCGAAGAAACGTTTAATTATTACGTAATGATTAAAACGCTGCTAGTAAATGGATGCGAAACATTGACAGCTGTTCTCGGTATGACCAGTATAATCTCATTCATCTGCCATTATATTGGCTGTTTCTTCCAATGGGTATTGTTGACGGAAGATGAAGACGAGAAGAGCATCGGCACGGTGTCCGCTATATTATTCTATATTCTTGCCCTACAGACCGGATTAACGAGTCTCGATAGGGAGAAGCGTCTAGTGCGATTGTATCGTAACTTTTGTCTGTTGTTTACAGCAATTTTACACTTTGTGCACAATATAGTGAATCCACTCTTGATGTCACTCAGTGCTTCTCACAATCCGGCGCTACATAGACATTTGCGAGCTTTGACAGTCTGCGCTTTTCTAATATTTTTCCCAGTATCTTTACTCGTGTTCCTCTGGTCCCACTTCACCGTGAGCACCTGGTTACTGGCCGTGTCGGTCTTCAGCATCGAAGTGATAGTCAAAGTACTGGTCTCACTGGCGATTTACTCCCTGTTTCTGATTGACGCGTACAGAAGCGCATTCTGGGAACAATTTGACGATTGCGTGTACATAATAAGATCATTTGGCAATACCGTGGAATTTGCTTTTGGCATTATATTATTTTTCAATGGTTTCTGGATATTGATCTTTGAGTCTGGTGGAACTATTCGTGCCGTCATGATGTGCATACACGCCTATTTTAATATCTGGTGCGAGGCGAAAGCCGGATGGAGCGTGTTTATGAAACGGCGGACGGCTGTGAACAAGATCAATTCGTTGCCGGAAGCAAACGCGGAGCAACTCGAACAGTTGGACGACGTTTGCGCGATTTGCTATCAGGAGATGCAAAGCGCCAAGATCACTCAATGCAATCATTATTTCCACGGAGTATGCTTGCGAAAATGGTTATACGTCCAAGACCGATGTCCTCTTTGCCACGATATACTCTATAAAGTCGAAAATATGCAAAACAGGGACAATAGTTCAGGCACTCTCGCGCCAGGTGTCGTCGACGAAAATGAAAGGAACAATATCGAGGATGGCGCGATTGTACAAATTAGACAAAATTCGAATGTGCAATCTCGAGCAGAATCAGAGCAATCGAATACAGCTGGCCGAGAATTTCAATCAAGATAGGTGAAATGCTTTCAACGTGGCTCTTTTAATTTGTGATACGATCTAGATACTAAATTCTTTTTGAGGCTAACTTTGATCTTGAAGCACAAATCCTCGGAATCTCGCTCAAATCAATATCGTTGCTTGTAAATTACAATATTATTCGAGATTGTAGCAAAACATCATAAATTATACTTGATTATCACTCGTAGTCGATAACAAGTCGAGTCTATTCTCCAATTTCTTATATAAATAAATTGCAATCATTGTTTTCGAAAGAAAGGAAAATGATCACACGCGATAATTATTCCGCAACGGAAAAGTACTTGGCGTGTAATCTCAAAAATCTTTGGCTCTCTGCCGATTCGATAGATATACATTGTTAAATGTATTTTTGGATCTTTGTTATGCTATAAAAAATCATTAGTATATAGTGACGCGCAATGGCATTCATATGCATAAGCTTCCATATACATGCCCTGGGTGTGCTTCCATTTATCTTAATCAGGATATACCGACGTATATCATGTTCGGTGTTTTATCGAATTAAAAGATAGAAAGAGAAAGGGAGAATGAGAGAGAGAGAGAGGGAGGGAACGCTATAAGATTTATTCTAGAAAATATTTAATCAAGGCTAAACCTCTCTTGGCTAAAACTTTGATTTTGTGACAAGAGATATATTTTTCGTTACAATTAATCTCCGTTTGTATTGTTGTTTCAAGCGTCGGCTGATATATCGTTGAATATACGCAACATTAAAGAAAGCTGGAGCGAATTATTTCTTTTCAAAATTTCTCGAGTGAACGATAATTTTCCTCTAGAAAAAATGACTATAATCGCAAAGAAAATTTTATTCGTTTCTCATTTTATAAAAATGAGTGATAAAAATATTTATTACCATGTAGATTATAAAATCGAGATGACTTTAAGGCTGCGTTCGGGAAGCGCGCTATTAGCACTATCACATCATTTCATCTTTATTGCTCATTATATGTAAATTATATGTAAGGATAGAATGATGCGATAGTTCTAATAGCGCGCTCCCCGAACTCAGCCTTAGTGATCGAAATACAGAGATAAAAAATATGAATGTCGAAAATATTTAAATGCGATATCTCGTTAATAAATTTATTAATATATATTTATTAATATATGTTCAAAATTTTGCAATCATGTCTCTCTTAATTCTGTGCCCTGTGTTTTTGCTTACATTCGTTTGTATTCGATTGATTCGCTTAATTTATTTTACATGTTTACATTACACAATAATTATTGATTGATGTTTCGAGCAGATTGAAAATTTAAAAATCCGAAGACAAAAATTTAAAGGCAAAAAAGATATCTTGATTCGAATATTTATTTATGCAGAAGCGATAAATGAGCTGTTTTGTGGAAAAAAAAAAAATTATATATATATATATATAAAATTATATATGTGTATATATGTGTGTGTGTGTGTGTGTGTGTGTGTGTGTGTGTGTGTGTGCGCGCGCGCGCTCGAGAGAGAGAGAGAGAGAGAGAGAGAGAGAGAGAGAGAGAGAGAGAGAGAGAGAGAGAGAGAGAGAGAGAGAGAGAGAGAGAGAGAGAGAGAGAGAGAGAGAGAGAGAGAGAGAGAGAGAGAGAGAGAGAGAGAGAGAGAGAGACGTGTGTGTCATGCATGCCATGTATGCGCGCGCGCAATTACAATAAACATATGTACGATACTGAAAAAGCACATAATAATTATTTCATTAATTTTGATATATTATTTCTTGTTCTTTACTCTTATTTTATTATCTTCTTATTATATTTATCTTGTTATTAATTTGATTTCAACTGAATTTATATATGTATTCACAACACATTTTTTATATACTAAATTTTATATATATATATATATATATATATATATATATATATATATATATATATGCGCGAAGAGATTTCTATATAAGAGATTGGAAAGATTACAAATGTCCGATTCAGCATGTTTAATTATTAACGCGACTTTTATAGTTTATTAAGCGGTTTGAATCAGTTTATCAAAGAATACTGTAAATGGCATGTTTAAAGTATGTTGAATAAACATTGTATTTTTAAGAATTTTTAGCTTCTTTTTCTTGTTTTTCTACTCTTTTTCTTTTTTTAAAACCTATCTTATGATTCTTCTAATTGGGGATTGTTTATTGAAAAATTAGCATAGAAAAATGAAACATGAGAAGATAACTCTACTAAATAGCCTTTTTCAGCTAAAATTCTCTATGCAGGATGAGAGTCGTATTTTGAACTAATCAGAGTGACAACCGACAATGAAGTTATTGGGACAAGGATAAAATACCGCGTCGATCGTGTAGCCGTTAATAGATGTCTATTAATCACGTGTGCTCAGATCTAAACTCTATGAATTCGTGAATTCGCATAATCTGCTCGCGTGTTTTGCCTGTTTGAAAAACTTGTGTCTCAAAAATTATAAAATATATTTTTGACAAACTGCGGAGAATTTGGTTGACATTGTCGTCTCGTCTAATATATGTGTTTTGTCTAGAGTAATAAAGTCGCGTTGCCAATCTTTGGAAAGAGCTGCAGCTACATATACGTATATGAGATAGTTTTGTCTCGTAATACTATATACTATATATGCTTTGTGATTTATATTACGCCACGTTTAACTCAAGCTCAAAGTCGGTCTAAGTCAGTCGCGTGTGTACCGTTGGCGGGTGCGGATCTTTCACGTTTTCGGTTCTTGATTCGTTCTCCACTCGATCCCAGGGATATCCGAGTGAAAAAGGGATATTCGAATAAGCCAGCACCCTCCGTTTTAGCCTTTCAGTCTCATTAACGTCTCAAAGTCCAAGTCTTAAAAATTTTTAGATGAGATAAGTAAGTATGTAGTTGTAATCATTTGTGCGATTGTAAAATCGTTTTAAAAACCGTTTGTAAAACCGTTGACTCGAGCCACTTAATTTCGCGTTCACCCAAGTTTTTAGCTTTACCGACGAACGTGTGTGCTCGCGACGAGCTTATTAACTCGAGTTGTTAACTCTGTTAGATCGAAGGAGTCAAAATTTGGTTCGCGGGTAACGTTCGCAATGTTCGATAAAAGAAACGCGCTAATGCTAATATGCTAATGTAACGTTAAATGTATCCGCACGCATCCTTTTGTTATTTTGACTATTCTTATTAGGTGAATTCGCAATTAAGTGAATCAGAATTAATATTATTCCGAAAATTTGCAGATGTATTGACGCTTGGTTGGAAATTGTTGATCAACGATTTAGAGTGCGTTGCGTGCGAGAGAGATTAATCGATAGAGGATTTTTAAGCAGAGTTATCATCCGGGTCACACAAATCGCTTCTCAATTTCAAGATCACGAGGCATATAGTGCCAATCGCACAGTGCCATATCGATAAAGGTATTGATTCGAACCAACCAGCTTGAATCGCGTGGCGTTATCGCGTTACTCTCGCAACCTGTTTCTATTTAAATAAGTGCAACATGCACCATCGTTGTTGCGATAAAAGTGGGGGAGACGCAACGTGAGCTTTCGACGGAAGGCCTTTCCCACTGATGGGCATCGACGCGAATATTGTGACGCGCGAGAGAAGGGCCCTTTTCCTATATGCAGCGTACATATAATACATATTTGTATGCGTGTGAAAGCCAAAGTGTGTATCTACGCACGTGAGAATGGCGAGAAAATGCGTTCTCCATGCGCCGCCTTCGCCTTCGCCTTCGCCTTCGCCTTCGTCTTCGTCTTCGCCGTCTTAGCCGTTGTCGCCGCAGCACGGCACGGTGACGTTGTGCCGTCAACCGGTCGATACTGATCGGTGAAAAAACGAATGACTCTTACGGAGCAATTGCCTACCGTCTGCAAATCTAATTGTAACTCTAACTCAATTCTTGACATTAAATCATTTTACTAATTAATGAACGAGTTGCCTCCTCCTGACTTGAATCTTAAAATTTGATATAATCCATAGTATAATTCTTACATATATGTCTGTATAAATGAGAATTCTTACACATATATACCGATTATATATATATCTGATGTTACATCATATAACCAGAAGCATATGCGAATTGATGATTTCACTGTAAAGTCACGACATTCACGCGCTCGCTTCCGTATTTCGCGCGTGGTTATTAATAAAAATGTCCTCGTATCGCTCTATAAAGTGCTACCTATTGCGCCGTTTCTTTCCGCAGCGAGATTATTCCACGAGCCCCAATTAGCCGCTAGATCCTTGCCTGGCTAATTAGAAACGAGGAGGCGGAAGAACTCTCGCTGTAGCAACTCGCGCTACAGAGATTGGCTGTGTCTCAATTCTAGACTTTCTCGCTAATGAAATCACTTGATCCGGTCGCGTTATCGCAACTTCTCCGGTCTATATCGAAATCTTTCTTATAAAGATCTTTCTTCATCTTCAAGTGACGGTATATTGTTTCGTGAGAGAGAGAGAGAGAGAGAGAGAGAGAGAGAGAGAGAGAGAGAGAGAGGGGGGGGCAATAAGTCTTTATAAAGTATATAATCGTACAACACGTATAATTCCATCTTTCAATCTTGATCAAGAATAGTATCAGCAGTCGATCCAGCCGAAAATTATCCGATGAGAGAATCGATTAAACGTTGCCAGACAACTGATTAGACAGTATATTTAGATTATTCGACATGTAACACGTTTCCAATGTGTCAGTTCGATAGTTCAGAGAGTTAAAAGAGGAACTAAAGCTTATAATTAGGTGAGATAATAAAGGAAAATCTCGGGATATCTGTTGCGCCAACATCCAGATTTATCATATTCAGAATGTTTGATAGTACGAATTTGACGACTTATGAAATCTTTGGGAAAAATTGGAATAATTCTAGTACTTGTGGCACGAGTAATTACATACAGAGTAACATACAGAGAGAATCCTGCTTTCGTTATATTACACACACACACACACACACACACACACACACACACACACACACACACACACACACACACACACACACACACACACGCACGCACGCACACATACACGCGCGCGCGCGCGCGATAGTATTGTACCAATACTATCCTATACTATCTACAATCTACTATCTTGCAATTTTCGCATTACCGTATACAATTTGTTTTCTTTCCTTGGACTTGCGCACATGCCGCGCAGGCCACTCAGGCCGTTTACGGATTTTTACGGATTTCAACAGTCTTTCTTATGGTTTATTTCGCAAATGTGTCGCCACACTTTTGAAACTTGTCCAATATCTCGTGGATCTTGATGTTGGATCAATGCTATTTTTATTTTAGTTTACCTACCTATAATATAGCTGTAAAAAACTTTTTAGTTAGTTTATCACGAATTTTTCAATGAAACAAGTTCCTCTCGGTTACCAATCGCTATATTATATCTATATAGCGTCTCTATAAGAACACTATATGTATATGCTTCCGAGTATACATATATGCATATAGATACGTATTCGATTTAGATCCATAGATACAACTCTACTGTAAGATTAGCCGATTTGTCAGCGTAACAGGCGATATTTCGGGACAACAGGACAACACATTTGCTGCTGGCTAAATGGCGACATAAATATATATTCGCGAGAGACACGATGATGAATCGTTCCCCTTTTTATGCTAATTATCATCGCTTTTCTCATAGTATCAAGGTATCATTTGGGTCGAAAAAACTAATGCTTTTCCAAATATTTTTTAATACGCACGCGTTCATTTTCTCTGATTTCCTTTATAATAGATGCTTATCAATTATTGGAACTTTGGAAGGAGAGGGAAGAGAACCAAGATTTTCGAGAGTCGCGATGTCAATCACGAAGTGGCTTAATGGATCGGTTTAAAGTGGACTGACAGCCTTGCCTTGTCGTATTATGTTATATTGCATCGCATCACACGATATCATCATCCATTTCGATCTCGTTACATTGCGTTACTTCTATCAGTCTTTTTTTTTATCTTCTTTCTTTCTTTGATTAGGAATACATTTTATTTTCATAAGGGAAACATGCTGAAATCTTATCCCACGCGATATCCTACCAGCGGAGCCGGTGGTGGTCGAGTGATTCGCTTGACAGTGGATCAGGAAGCGGTTCTTCAAGAGCAATTCAACAGATGGCCAAGAGCACCTCATACCGCGGACGTTGTACTCCTCGCAGCTGAAACGGGTCTTTCCGAGGCAGATGTTGAAGTGAGTAAACCAAGTATCAAGACTGCGCGTATAAGATAAAAGAGATGTATAAATTTCGACGAAACACGAATCGAGCGGATGAAAATGCAAATTGTTGCTCTTGGTTTGTTTTAGGGATGGTACGCCATCAGATTGGCTCAGTGGCGGAAAGAACAGGGCCTCGGCGGGAATTTGGGCCTGCACTGATCGTGTGCATCGCGTTATCCGCACAAGGCTCTCAATCTCGTTTCACTTTTGTACCTGAAACTCTTATATGTACACGGACTGGTGGCAAGTTACGCGCAATGTAACTTCCTTTTAAAAAAATTATTTTTAGACAAAATTTAAATTTCTTTAAATTATATATGGTTGAGTTCAAGTTTTACATTATTGTAAATGTAACGGAACATGTTTTTCTACACTCGAGCGGAAAATAAATTTTTATATATATAAAATATATTAAACGTAATGAAATATTTAATTTAATATAATTAAATGACTAAATTCAATTGGAAATTAATTACTTGTACTTGCACACCCCCACGCGTCAGTAATTAATAAAATGACGGTCAGCGAAATGTAAAAGTGAAGATAGGAAAACAAGGAGACAGAATTTCTGATTTTTGAAAGTAAAATATCGGTCTTTTACGTATTAGAGGAGATTTAAGGTGATTTACTATTACCAACGGCCAGTCTATGTACAGAAATGTTTTATTCTTAAATTATGCACAAATTGCAATCAATACAAATGTATCTGAAACAAGCAAGTTGGGGGATATCTCAGTTTTTTTAGCTGTCACAAGAATATTCAGATAAAATGACAGCTGTTTTGTTAGGTGTCGACATATTGCATCAACCGCCATGTGTTTTTGCAAAATTCATGAGACACGTCCGATTAGTTGTTGTCATATCCGGAAGAAGAAACAACTGTTTTAAATTGATAACTGATTTTTAATAATATTAATAATCAATTTAAAACAATTGATCATATCTATTTTATAGCTTAGTATAGTAAAGCTAGTTTATTTGTTCAGACATCCACATTTCGACTAAGTAGTATTATAGTAATAAAGGTATGCGCTAAGTCTGCACTTTAGCTAGATATCATAAAACATGTATCATTCCTTCTCTGGCACATCATACATTGGTATTACTAAGTATACGTTTACTTTCTTTTTAAATCATGCGAAACAATGCAGAAACAAACTCGATATCGAATCCTAAAGTTTGATATAGTATGCTTAGACTGTAGTAAAAGTAAAAAAAAAAAAGAAAAAAAAAAGAAAAAAGAAAAAAAATTATGAAAAGAAAAAAAAGGAGAGAAAAAAGAAAGAAAAGATGCTAAATTACGTGAAAAGTGTATTCGGAAATAAAAACCGACTCCGTGTGCACATTTGACCGTGTAACATTTGAATAGGTCACATCGCGTTTTCGCAATCATGATACTATTAATCAACACTCAGTATTGAAACATAAAAATCTAGTGTTGTTAAATAACTCTACTAATAATCGTAAATCAAAAACTCAATTTCCTCAAGTAAATAGAAAGGAACATCATTGGGAACACCTTTGAATCAGAATTTCCTACAGCTGCCACTTACCATTGTTACGATTAACAACGGAAATCCATTTTCCTTGTACCGCATCGAATTGCATCTCAGTTATGTCGCGTTCGTTTCGGTTTTCAGTATTTGTGTCCAATAGCGTATCAAAGTAACGAGAAAATGTTACGTCAAGATAAAGTAACAAAGTATCGGATAACCAACATTTTTACTTTCATTTCAATTATGGAATATTCATGAAAAGAATTCGTTGAATAATTTCTCTCCATTCGCCGATGTGAGTCTATTAAGCTAAACTAAATAAACTCGATATCGGAAACGACATCGGAATGATAATCACATACTGGAAGTACCGAATTATTTCTAAGTACTGAGCGACATATCTAGATGAAAACCTATCCAGAGCGATAATTGACGTACGCGAACCGCGATTATCCAGCCTAATATTGAATCGTTAAATGTTAACGAGTGACTAAGGTATACCGTGCGGTACATCCGAAGCACTGCCACATAAGTTAGGAGCTTGGTATAAAAATGAGGCACAGTTTCACAATCAGGGAATCCTTCTTACCAAATGCTATCCTCTATCTCCCAATGAATGTATCCGTATATCAAACATGACAGTGTAATTACCATCATTAAACTAAACCATGCATGGATATTAATATGTATCCTTAAATGTGTTTAAGGAGAATGACGATTTCTTAAACAACTGTCGTATTCTTATCGGTAGCAAACAGTCTTAACAACGAGCGTAGACTAATCATGTCGCGTTCCATAATCGTGTAGTCCTTGCGTCGGTATGCGTCATGTTACGTGCTGGGAGTTGATAGCTCATCAGGTGTAACGTGGCAACGTTGGTAGCGATTGATGACAACGTAACGGTCGCTTAGCCACTGGTACCATTAACCAGAGCTTCTTTAGGCTTATTGCTCTGCTGCATACGAGGAGGACGAGACCGATGTTCTCTTTGGCCCTTAGGTCCTTGCGAACTGTTGTTAGACACGGAAACGTCGTTCGCAGGTGTTCCTTCCTTGCTGTTCATTGTTGATTGGTCGCATGGGCCGGCATTACTGCCTAAACAAATGTATAGATTAACTCTGAATGTTTTCGTATACAAGTATGCGCGCGAGCCTATCGATCACGTACTGGAAAACGGGCGTAATCTGCTTCTTCGTACAACCGATCGTCCTAAAGAGAATTTCACGCGAATCTAATATTAAATATACCAAGATTGGCCTACCTGTCTGGCCAGCATTCGTCGGCGTTGAACTTCGTTGTCGCGAGCGTCGAAGTCGCCTTCGTCTTATTCCTCTAGGTCCTCCCTCCACACTCGATACCGATTCTATACACATACAAACCATTGTGACCATCTATCACAGATTCGCAACTTCACGGTTACAATTTAGACTTTACCACAGATAGCGAAAGCTGCACTGCGTACGTTAGTAGCGTGTTAACAAATATATATATATATATATATATATATACTCTTTTTATATAAATTTGATGATAACGTTAAGTGTTAGATGGTCACAAGAGTTTGCTTTACATCTCATGCTAATCTCAAGGCACTCTGATGCGTCACTCTGATTGCTATCTTTAGGACGAGACGGTTATAGAGTTGCGGTCAACACATGTACATGTATCTCTCTCTCTCTCTCTCTCTCTCTCTCTCTCTCTCTCTCTCTCTCTCTCTCTCTCTCTCTCTTCTTTCCTCCCCTCCCCTCCTATCCCCTTTTCCCCTCGTTTCCCCACCCTCTTTTTGCGCGCGCGCACTCAATAAATATGTAACCAATAAATATTATTACCTCTATCAATGCTTGAAACGTCTTGGCTGTCTAAAACAGTGTCTTCGTCATCGGTAGTACGACGACGTTCGTCTCTACGATCTCTACGTTGGGTTGGAGGACGACCCTGTCTGCCACTCATATACCCTGAATTACCGGCACCTCCCTGATGACCACCTCTTGGCGGTAAATCCCGAACACGATCTTCACTGCCGTCCAAAGTGTCTCTACGTAATCCTAAAAAACACATAATCGATCGTTACATTTTTAATACATATATATTACAATATTTTTATTTGCATGCTATATTATCCATTGATTAATTTATCAAAGACATCTAATCGGAAGGAAAAAAAAACCCCAGTTATAATGAATAATGTTGAAACGAATGGTGTACTTTTTTGAAATACTTTTATGAAATAAATATAATATTGCAAATGATCGAATTCACATTTTGCTATTTTAACAGACGCGATTTGCTATTACTTCAATTTTTACATGTAAAGTATATAACATGTATGCATTTTATAATTGCTTTACCGGCATTGTGTCTAGTAGGGGCTCTACCCCGAGAACCGCGTCCTCGAGACTGACCACCGCGACCTCCACGACCGCTGACGCCCTCCTCGGGTCCTGCAACCATTCCTCGTCTTGTGGGAGGAAAGCTGGGCATCGGTCCTGTAGTCGAGCCATGCATGCTCCGTAATTGCTGGTCAATTTCTAATTTTTCTTGTCGAAGTTGCTCCACTTCCTACGGTACAAATCAGCATGATAATCTCTAGATGAATGAATCAGAATTTATTTGATGATTTTTTTAAGGGGATATTGATTTTATATGAAACGTTTAAGTGAGTAAGTAAGTGAGTGAGTGAGTGAGTGAGTGAGAGAGAGAGATCGATGTATAGTAATACCTTTAAGTGTGCCAGATGGTATTCCAATAGAACTTTAGCATTGGCGATACTTTCGACAGTGCCAACAAAGACAAAGGGCACCTGACCCTCCTCTCGAGGAATCGTTGGTTGAGGTTCGTTGTCTCCTTCTATTTTTACTCTTACCTGAAATGCGTAGTTGTTAAAATTGCACTTTTAATGTGTTTGGCATTACGAATTATTAGTATGAGACACTTGAAATCGTATTTCATATCCATACCATCAGTTTTCAGTCACTGGCGTTTGTCATTTCCATCAATAGATTTGTCGATCAGTCTGCGAAAATTTGCTTAAATATTCTTTACGCTCTTTATACGCCCAAAAAAATTATTTTTGAAAAAATAATTTTTCGACACTTGTAGTTTTTCTCAAATAATATCATTTTCTTTGAAGTAATATGTATCGTAAATCAAATTTATCAAAAGTGTGGCAGTCATATTGTTAATTATATTTACATTCATAGTTTTTGCTTCCTTTTAGATATATGTGAACAAATTCAGAGATTTTATTTTTTTTCTTCTTTTTTAAAATTAACGATAATCTTAGTATTATGACAACGAAAATTTATGTCTTTTTCTTTATAAGCGCCATTTACGGTACTCGACAAATATTTCTTATCAATTTATAATCTCTGCATACAAAAATAAAGAAAAGAAAAAGAGAAAGAAGAAACACCTATACATTGAGTTTACGTTTCCTTACACACACACACTCACGATATACATATTTAATATACCTCTACACCGAAAAACTCTCGTTACAAAATGTTGTTATTTATTATATAAGTGCTATATCATACATCTCCAAAATTATTAACAATTTTTAATAAATCAAATAATTTGTGAAAGTATATTCTGAAATAATATTTATTTTAAAACACAATTGACGACAAAAAACAAATGCATGGACATGGAACGACTTATGCATCTAGCATCGTTTATGATGCATATGTACATTAAGGTCCATATACACAATGCACACTTAGCGTCAAATGCGGCCACGTGATTATCAGCCCATGATAACATTGTATGTAACTCTGATATTCGCAATACAGATAAATAGTATTCGGAATGAGACAGTCACATTTAGTGCTAAATGTGAAACATGAATACAGGCCTGATTATACAAATAAAATAGTTATTATTTTTAATACAATTTAAAGAAACTGGCCCGAGTGGTTCATGTAAGATTTGCGAGTGCTTCCATACAAATATATGTGTGTATGTATGTATGTATGTATGTATGTATGTGTATATATATATATATATATATATGTACATATACCACACACACACACACATACACACACACACACATATACACACACACACGTGTGTGTATATATATGTATGTATTTATATGAATGATTGACTAAACTGGATGGAATAAAATCACAAACAATAGGAAATGACATACTTACTTTATCAATATGTATATTCCCACTCGAGCCAGTTGTTATCTACCGAGAACAGACAAGGTATACGTCATATATAACCTAATCCCTCATAAGTTATAACTTCCATTTTCAATTGAATGCTACATTAATTTTGACTATAGAGCTCATAAGTATGACTCGTTGTCAACAATCTGAGAGTGCTGTACATGTTGCAGCACAGAGTGCCTATAATCATTGTTATGCTTAAAACGCGTGTTGGAAATTTCGGATGATTGTTACATACCCTGAGAGATAAACATGTATCGGTAGATGTAGATGATCTGTAAAGTATTACAAGTAATCTAGGTGTACTATTTTAAATTTGATAGTTTCAACAAAATCATACAGTATCAACTGAAAATGAAAATTAATATACTTATATAACATCATCAACCATATTCTTATAGGCACTAGGTTAATCGAGAAAGGAGTCCCTACCTGAGAGTTAATTCTGAAAGTAATAGCTATAAAAGTATAGAACTCGTTTTATATTGTATTAATTAACGGTACAAATATACTTACTACGCCACTTTTGTCGACAATTTCTTGGATAATGCGACCATTTTTCCCAATTACTTTTCCTACCAACACTCGTGGAACTTGTATAGATTCCTCGCTATATTCCAGCATAGATCGAGCCTTTTTAACAGCTTCATGCGTCTGTCAAGAAAGAAGTTTGATAATCTCCATATGTACAGCCTGATATAAATATCACAATGCATATAAAAAAATTTACACACGCGTATTTTGGAGTTTAAATTAGGAAAAAAAGATAAATCTTTATAAAACGATGCTTTTAGAAATAATAAAAGCATATAATAATTTTTGTTATTACCTCTCCATATATCTTAAATGTGCATGAATTTTCTTCTAATTCTATATTTGTAATGCCATCAACTTTTCGCGCTTGTTGAATATTTGCACCATGAGCACCAATAGCTAGTCCCATAAGATCTTCTCGAACATTAAATTCGTCGGTATATCTAAAAAAAGAAAAAGATATGTTTTACATTCCACTTTCCGTTTCCAGTTTTTTTCAAAATAATGTTTCCCAAATTTGAAAGAAAAGACAAAAAAAAATACAATTAAAATACAATTCTATGTCTCCCTCCACTCCCTCCTCGTTTAGCTTTCTCTCTCTCTTTCATCAGAGAAATATAAATATCCCAATAGATTAAAATTAATAGATTAGAAATGACAAAAAAAGGGATACTTTAATAAATATAATTATCTTTTATAAAATTTTCCTTGTTATAACATACTATAAGTATATTTATAACGCGAAGAAACAAAATCGAACTTGTCGATGGCTTGCATTTAGGCAGATACAAATGAACTTTTTAAAGCTGAATATATCTAGAAAAATGATACGAATTTTGCATTTATACTGAATTTTAAAATAATATAATAGCCATGCAATATATGTAAATATATATACATTTATATATGAGGATAAAGTTACAATATTTCACAAATGCTTTCACATATCACAAAACGTTCCGATTAAAAATATTAAATGTAATGTTAGTTTATACATCACATGCACTTATTGATCAAAGTATGTGTAAGTACTTGCAACAATATGTTGCAATCATATGTTTATATAAATATGCTCGCACACGCACACGCACACACACGCGCAGCGCATCTCTTAATACTCAATTTATAAAAAGATAAAATAATAAGTTTCAAAAATTATGTTTTACTAATATAATTTACTAATATTAATTACTAATATAATAATAAATCGCGCTAATAATTATGTTATAATAAATGGAGTAGAAAAAGGTAGTCTCAAGACTTTAACTTTTTAAGCTTCTTAGAAATATGAATGTGTGAGAAAGACAGAAAGGAGAGAAATAGAGGGGATGGGTTATCGTATGATACTCGCGTTCATTTTAACAAGTTATCTAAATGGATAAAAATAATTGAATCGAAATATGCCGAAAAAGGTTCAATTTTAAGATAATAGTTGGTAATATAATTAATATTACCTACAACTTAAACATATATTTTTTAATTAATATTTGATTGATGCGATTTCTCATTTTTCATATGCATTTTGTTTACATTTTTGTAAGAACATATGGGATAGAGCCACCATTTATAAATATATGTGCAAAGTATAGGATATATCAGTGTTTCTCAAACATTGGCAGGCCAAATTCCGGCGTTCTTGATAACAAATAATAAGATTAAGAACCTACATAATGTGTAAATAATAGAAAATAAAGTTGGCAACTGATCACAGCTACACGTATACATATATATATATATATTTTTTTTTTTTGGCTACTTCACCGATTACGCAAAATCTTACTACACAGCACATAATGAAGAAAGATATAAATAATTATCTGATCAGTGAATTTGAAGCACATGAATTTCAGTGAATATACTACACAACGCTGAAGCATGCACGTTTAAGGTGTAAATTCATTTTCCGTTCGAAAAATATAATTGTGTATTTTGTCATACAGTAAGTAAGCTAAACTTAATTCTAAACCACGCTGCTGTGATCTCACCTTGAATTTGTTTTCACTCCTGCCTCAAAGTCTGAGACACGCTGATATATAAAGTTTGAAGATCTAAATTTGCTGAAATGAGAATGGTGTAACTCAGTGAAAACTCATTATAAGATGGCCCTATCCTATGTCCCTGCCATTCTGTCTGTTTGCTCTTGATTAATGCATGCAGACACTTGCGAGTGCACTATAGAATTTGTCTCTCAAGTTTATACAAATATTTACGTGTAAATCCATTTCACGAATCTTTTTCTACACATATTCTCACTTTTTACCCATCTACCAGCATTGATTCGTTCGCATGCATGCACGCACGCACACACGCACGCACATATGTCTTAATAAGATAAATACTAATAAAGTAAATCGTTATCGAATTATATTTCAATGTAATGTGATAATATGTTAATTATTATATTTACGCCAGTATTTTTCAACAATTAATTTTATCAAATATATATGTAAATTTTACACACACACACGCACACAATATGTTATCATGAAACATATCAGTGAGTGTATATGTGTGTATTCATATGTTCGTTAATTGTACAACGTTATGTTCGGTTTTAGATTTTTCAGTAAATTTGATTCTTCAAATGTTTTTCATAAATATATAAAAAATATTTTGTATATTGTATTATTATTATTTATTTACTCTTTTGCAATTTTGATATATTTCTTTTATTTTGAAGATAAATTATTTTTATATCTCTTTTACTAATAAACTTTTTTCTTCTTTTACAAAGCGCATATCTATTAGATCATTCCTTCTATTTGTCAGCATATAAAGAATCAAAGGCAATATAAATTCAAGGAAATCAAGATATTTATATAGCTTTATCATATCCTTCATATATATATATATATATATATATATATATATATATATGTATAAATGCACGCACGCACGCACGCACGCACGCACGCACGCACGCACGCACGCACGCACGCACGCACGCACGCACGCACGCACGCACGCACGCACGCACGTACACATACACACTTTGATATATTTAACATACTGAAATACTTTGTCAGTTTTACTATAGAATATTCGGTTAGCATACTCTCAAAATAGCGCATTCCCTTTTTAAAATAATTATATTGTAATAAAATAAAATTAGTAATGATTGTGTCTGCAATGCATATGATCATGCTTAAAATCTAATGTTGTTTCAGCAAAAGGTATCTGCCATAACGCAAAAGTTGAATTATAGTGCACATGAGATTTTTTTTATACTTGCACTTGTGTTATAATAGAAGAGAGATTTGAATAAACAGTAATGAACAAACTTCATAAAAATATTAAATTTGTCGAATATAATATCTATATAGTATGTTCGTGACAGAGATAAAAAGAGGAAAAAAAAAAGAGAAAGAACGAAAATCAAGATGAACGGTAAATACTACTTAATGTGCCTGTGTAATCGCATACACGAAGTTACGTGATACTAAAGCGCACATATCAATCGATGATTAGAAATCTTGTGATCTGATTTTCTGCCAGTAAATGCAAACCACAGACAGGATGGTAACCAGGACAGTACATGGACAAGAGCAGGTAAACAATCTCACAAGATTTTTTATTATTTACAAAACCGAAAAATGTTAACAACTTACCCCCCTATTGTTTGAAGTTTAGTGGATTCAAGTTGACGCGCTGCTTCTTCCGTCCTCTTCAATAGCAAAACCTATGAAATTTAAAGTAAAAACTAAATGTGAAATTAAGTAGACATATCGTAAATATATTTGAAAGATGTTTTAAAGCTATGAGAATATCATTTTCAATGATAAAGAAAAGCATTTAATGATTCATCATGTTATAGATATACACGTATGTAATACATAATGTATGTAATACATAGATGTATATCTACAAAAATTTTTTAAATTGTTGTAATTACTTTATATAAATGGTGTCTTAATATTAATGTAAAGATGATTTACTTTTTGCGATAAGTTTCTAAAGTGCATTTCTTGGAGCATGCTACTGTGACGATGTATATTTTCATGACGGGAGATGGCCAGCAGTACTCCTCGTTCAGGCACATATCGGCACACTGCTGCCCCTATCGCCTTTTGAAATTCCTTATGTGCATTATCCATCTTTGCACTGTAATATACAATAGAGTCGACGTAACTTTTTCTTTATAATTAATAATATACAAATTAACAGCCAAAGCATATTTCACAAATAAAGTTACATTGTTATCTGTAACTATACTTAAAAATGAACATAGATATGCGACAAATTATTATCCTTATTTTCAAAACACTTACAAGTCTCTGAGTTCTTCAGGTACTTCAATTTCGATCTTGTGAAATGTGTGTTTATCAATAGGGGGATTTGGATTTTTAGCTCTCAGTCGCTCGCTAGCTACTATTTCGGTATACGTGTAATCCCATCCCAAATATTCGACTACTTGAAAACCTCCTTTGCTCATCTAAAGAATAAGAATTATTTGAGAAATGAAGATATTCTGTGTGTGCGTGCGTGCGTGCGTGCGCGTGTGTGTGTGTGTGTGAGGGGACGCGCGCGCGCGCAGGAAGGGAGAAAAAAACGTTATATTGACGCTATATAGATGATAATTAATATTTCTAAGGGCCATAGCACACAAAAAAAACTAAGCAATAAGCGAATCAGCCAATCACAATAGAGAACGTGAGACAGTAACATAAGCAATAGCAAATCCATAATGTTGATTTCCTTACCACTTAAGTTTTTTTATGTGCTATGGCCCATAGTTATAGATGCACTATAACTATGTATTAAATTTGTGTATATTTTTTGTTCAAATATACAAAATATTGATACAAGTAGTATGTCCATATTGGACAGCATTTATTAAAGTGTCGTTTTGCATACCTTGATAAGTGCTTTCCACCAGCCCCATGCTTCTTGATCGTTAGACCTGGAGAATACCTCGATCTCTTGATTCTCCTGAAATTCTGTTTTGGAACCATCTTTTGGAGGTAGACGGACTTGAGCAAATGGGAATTTCGATTCGGGTTGCCAGCTGAAAATATATATTATATATTTAATTAGTTTGAGTCGTCATCATTATCATTACATACATTATGCATATTTCCTATATAGCAAAAAATTAACAATAAAGAGATATTTATTTATCCTTAAATATCACATGCTTAATTAATTAAAGATAAGTTCTCTAGTGAATGTTACAGAATAAGAACAAGAGAGAAGAATATATGTAAATGCGTACATAAAAATTTAAATTATTTTACAAAAATTGCCATGATTGCAAAAACATTTATGTATATATGTACATATAAACATATCTATTCCATGATCCATATCTCCAAATCTCTTTTAATGATAACAATGCCTTTAAAAGTGGCTTAAAAGCCATCTAATTGAATGAGAAACAACATTTAAAGCATTTTTGTTGATAAAACTGAATTCAAAGCAAACTTCTCACTTGATTTTACAATTCATATCATAATTTCTGATCAATTTTTTTAACGTTCTATCCATCATTAGATTTCCTATGTTTCCTTTCTTATGTGTTTATATCCCTTTTATTGCTGCTTCATTACTATGTAATATGTGTGTATGTGTGTGTGTGTATGTGCTTAGATTACATACATGCGTGCGCCCATTTCACGCACACACAGTGATGTATTGCATATAGGCAAAAATATAAAATAATACATCACTGTCAAGATACATAAAGTATAACTTTGTAGACTTTTGATTATGTTAATTTGTACAATGTTTCATAGCGAAATATAGAAAAGATATTTTATATCATTAAAAAAAACATCGATAAAAACAAATATTTGACAATCACTTCCATTAATAAATGCGATTATTGCTGGTACAATCAATGTTGTATCAAAACATAAAAAACACATGCTCTTGTCAAATGTGGCGAGTCGAAAAGGAAACTTACTCATTCTCGAAAGTTACCAAAACTTCGTCGTCAAAGACATCGGTGACAAAGGCCTGAAAAAAGTTATATACGAAGTATGTAGTAAGTTGTTTTATAGGAATCAGGAATGTAGCGAGTAGTGCAGGCTAATCAAATGTAAAATCACGATTCGAAGGAGCGAGAGGGGAAGACGGGTGAGGGGAAGGGGAGTTGTGGGGAGGGTACAACAACGTTAACGAGTTCACATAAATTAGTTTGGGATATCGCGAAGCGAGTTTTCGAGATGAAATGGTATCGCGCGCGAAAATATACAACGAGATAAGCCGAGGAAAAATCACGCCCTGTCAAACGAGACATGGCGTCGAAGGAAGCCGCGTTACCTCGCGAACATTTGAGGACCGTGCATTCGCGAAGTACGAGCTCCCGTTTCGCGAGATTACGATCGCGCCATAGCTTGTGGCTCGGCCTATCCGCCACCCGATGCCTCCGCCCGGTTTTTTCTATACTTTTCACAGAACGAACCTTATAATACGCTCCGTTTTCGCCGCATACTTCGACTGTGAGATCCTCCATCTTGCTTTTGTGTGACGGTTCGGCTCCTTTGCAGCAGGCATGCCGTAGAGCGGGCGTCCGCACGAGTTCGGCGCTGCGAATTTTCCGTGAGCCAATCACGCGACTCTTTTCCGTGACGCCGAGGCAGTATTGGGCAGCGTCGGCAGTGCTGCCAACGGAGAAGCGTGTTATCTCTCTTGGAGAAAGATCCTAAGGTATGATCTCGATCTACAATAGATAATTTAACCTTAAGCAATAACAAATGGACGAATCATAGTCGAAGAATAGTAGAATAATCAACTATAATTGGTCAATTTCTTTAAGACTTAAATCACTTAGTGTCTGTCCACAATAGGTGATTTAAGCTCTAAGAAATAAGAAATTGACCAATTATAATTGAATATGAAAAAAATAATCGACTATGATTGGTCAATTTTTTATGGTTTAAAAATTAAATATTTATTGTGGACCGACACTTATTGTATCAGGACTTAAGCAATGTCTACAATAAGACTTTAGTGTCGGTCCACAATAAGTTTATATTTAATCTTTATATTTAATCTTTATCGTATTTAATCTTTAAGTCGTAAGAAATTGACCAATCATAGTCGATTATTCTTTCAATTTCACTTATTATAGAAATAAAGGTATACACAAAAATTTACTTAGGCAATAGTATATTATTATGATTAATTATTATATCTAAGCTTTTTAACTCCTGAATAAATTGTTTTTAAAAAAATAGGTGGTCAAACAATGTTGCGCAACAGACGATGTAGAAGCTCAATACATAAAGAATGAAATCCTGCCTCACTTCTTTAAACATTTTTAGAATCCTTTCCAGATAGCCCAAACCTGAAAAGACAGATTATGCGCAAAGTTTATTATAAATTTCTGAAATTAGAAAGGCAACATATTGCTAACAGATTTTGTAATATCTGACAATGTTAGCAAACTGCTGGCAGAAACCTGACAGAATCTGTTAACATTCTGTGCCAGCAGATTCTAGCAGCAGAAATCGAGCAGACCCTATTGCGGGCTACTGTCAGATTGGCGGCAGAAAGCGAGCAGGATTTGCGTGACACAATTTGATGGCAGGATATGCTCAATTTCTGTTGCCAGTCTGCTGACACAGAATGTCGACAAATTCTATCAACAGAATGTAAGCAGAATGGGACCTCAGATGAAGTCTGCTAACATTTTTTAATTAAATCTGTTGTCAATTTGTTGACATTCTGTTAACATTTTGTTGACTGTATGACATTGGATCGCAGAAATTAGACAGGATAATTGAAAAATATTTTAATATATATTATTAATAGAATATATTGGTGTGTGTGTGTGTGTGTGTGTGTGTGTGTGTGTGTGCGCGCGCGCGCGCGCGCGCGCGCGTGCGCGTGCGTGTGTGTACATTTTTAATTATATATTTAATAAAATAAATGAAACGATTTCAGCTTGTGGATACGACAGTAGAAATAATCAAAGTGGTCAATAAAGCGGGCACATTAGAGATGTGCCTTACCTCTTGACAAGTCTTCATAATTATTGCGATGCGCGTAAAGCTGTTGTCACATTATATATTACGGACGCGAATCGGATTGGAATTACGGATCGGAATTCAGTCAATCAAGGCGACGCTGCCTCGCCTTGATTGGCTAAATTTCGATCTGCGATCCGTAATCCTAATTCGATCCGCGTTCGTAATACGTAGTGTAACAACGGCTTAAGATCAGCGTCTTGTCGTACTTTCGCTAGATTTGTTATTCAACCTCCACATATTTGAGGAAGATATATCTTCACCTTTGCCCTCACTCTTTTGCCCAATGTGTTCACGATTGTACCAAACCATTCAACATAACAACATCCTATAAATAAAATTAATTTAAATTAGTACTTTGTTAATTATGTGATTTTATAAAATACTATAATGTATTTTATATTTACATTTTGATATATAATATTTGTTACACACATGCCCGCGCATATGGATCAAAAAGGATGTGCAACTAACAGATTATTACTTGAACTTGCTATCCATAGAAACTAATCCATAGAAACTAAAATTATGTTTATGTTTATGTTGTATTATCGTTTAGAGCTTTTCGTTGGTACCAACATTATCCTTTCTATTTATCGGGAAAATGTCGTCTAACAGTCAAAAAGAACAGGCTTTTGAAACGAGGTAAAAATTACAAAAGTGTGGAAATTTACTAGAGTACTGCGACTTCATACGTTTAAATCTAGTAAATTTCTTCACTTTTGTAATTTTCATTTGGTTTCAAGTAGTAGTATACAATCAATTTCCGAAAAACAAACATAATGCAGGGTCTACAATGCGGTTGTAATGTCGTTACAGCTCTACGACCAACCAATCGGAGAAGAAAAAATCATATATTCTCTTCTCTGATTAGTCGGTCATAGAGTCGTAACGACATTACGACCGCATTGTAGACTCCGCCTTATGTAACGTGAACTATATGTTTCGGTATTGGCAATGAATATATCGGAATGCTGCTATACATACATGGCAGCCGTAGCAATATCGGCTCGTATTGGCTTCGTTTGGTACTTATAAATGTCGTTGGCGTTTGAACAACTGTAGCTTGATGTAACCTAGTGTAACCGTCGAGAATTATACGTGATTATCTGCTGGAGTTGGAAGACGAAATATGATTCCGTGCAATTTAAGTTTGCTCCGATTGTTTCCGTTTTCTCTCGTTTGCATTTGCATTCGCGTTTGTGGCTGAACGACGCGTGTGTCGACGACTCCAATGCGAGAACAAGATTGTCCTCGTCGATTATTTATCGTGGAGAATGATGTCGGGCAGCAGCGATTCAGAGGAATTTTTCGACGCGGAGGACGATTCGTTTCATCGCACGTCGCGGTAATTATCGCCTTCTCTCTATCCTCTATCTCCATTTCGCGATTATGTCACGAGTAGCAGATACTTAGAGATGACTCCTATATAGCTCGTTTAGATAATTCGTCATATTCATTTTCATATATTTACGCTCTTTATCATCTAATCGCGCTATTACGCGCACGTTGCGTCGATTCGTTTCGCTTTATACATACCTTCGACGCATCTTTACAGATTACACGACAAGGTAATTCATTCTTGGCATCATGTATCATAGGTAAAAAAACTGCGAAAATTATATAGCAGCGATAAATTATATGCCCTTTCATGCAGTTTCGATTTATTTCGTATTTATTTCTAGAAATATTTAGAAATCTCTAGTATCTCGTATCTCGTTATCCAATTGTTTTCAACTTTACTTCTGGCTAGACTTGCAAGAAGTATAACTATGCTGTTTTGTTATATAAATTTTAAATAATTATACATGTTATGAGTGAATAAAACATATATGAAATAGTTTATAATACAACGTATAAACTAATATAACGTATTAACCTTTTGTTTTCTTAGAAAAGTTAAGCAGCGTGATTCTACTAGTGCCGATACTACAAAAATATCGCAAGTTTGCAAACAAGAAGACGATTGTATTTTTGTAAAACCTGCCGAACCAAAATCAATTGTCGAGCCAAACAGTCGTGCATCCGTAGACTGTGGCTCAAATAAAGATAAACTTGTGAGTATATTACCGTAATATTGGATAGATAAACATTTCTATACATGTTTATTGCGCTGGCTAGATATCTGAGAAAAATTGAAAACAAGAGAAAATATATGTTTTTTCTTTTTTTTTCCCTTTTCTTTTTTTTTGAGATTGGAACAAGTTTATTTTGGTGTGCATGTAATATATTATCTTTGGTATATCTGTGTGATATTTCACATATAAAATATATCTTTTCGGAATAGTAAGCGAATAGGCAAGTTTTAATACACAGTATATTTTAGGATGAGGATGGCAAGGAATGTACCATGGATAAAATTGTGGGTAGAAGAAGATTTCGTGAACTTCGACAACGCATGCAAACGGAAGATGATGATATTCCGATCAATAGTTCTCCTCCAGATAGTCAGACATCTTCCATCGAGGGTGTTTATCCTACTCCTTCAAAAACAACCCATCCGTTCAGAATTATAGAACACGACACTCTCAGCTTACAAAGTATGACTTCTCTAGGACGAGTGGGCCGAATTCTGGCAGGAGTCGTAGATAACGCTTCTGGCGTTGTTGCGTCTGGTATATCCCAGTGCCCTCCTTCTGCCGCCCTTACCCGTGAGAGTCAGATGTCCTCCATTGCTAGTATTCCGAGCAAAGATGAGGACACAACCTCTGGTAAGGTGTCCCTGTCTTCCAGCATCCTTACGTTATCAGGGGATGCCCTGCAGGAATCCTCTGTTAACGGTAGATCCACATATGCCTCTCACTCGCAAAGTGACAAGACTATTATGCTTCAAGAACCCGATGTCATCGCTAGTACAAAGAATAATGGAAAATCAATGGAAGATGTCGCGATGCCTGGTGTACCCGTTGCTCCACCGCGTCGTAAAAAGAAAACCAAGACAAATATATCCAGCGATCTCGCTGTAAGATTCATCGCGATTATATTTTTATTAGCGTATCGATAATATCGTATATGCGGACGTATTTAATTCTATGCTGCTAATTTTAGCCTTCCACAGAAGTGCTCGTTCCCGCATCGCCACTTCCAAGTCCAGCAAGTACTATAGAATCGATTACCAGAGAATTTGAGCACTCTCTCGATATTCGATCTGCAACGAAAGGTCAATATGTCGTTAAACCACAAGTAAATACTCGTTTCTTTTGTTAGCAAGCAAAAAGAAAAACAATTTGAAATTTTAATTTGTAAAATATTTTCTTGTTCAAAATTTGCCCGCGTGTGTTGCGTGAGCGCGTGTGTACGCATACATGTGTACATGTAATTATCTTTTCGTTAGGATGAGGATAAATTGAAAGCCGAAGGTCCGTCTACCGAGGAACTCGAAAGGGTAGAGAGAATGAAGGCAGAATTGCTCAGTCGATCGAGCGAAAAGTCTAGTAGTCCATTAGGGTCAGCATCGAGCAATAGTATCGGCCGTTATTCTCTAGGTCCATATAAACTTTCGATAATAAGCCCGAGTATGAGCCCGCAAGGTTCCAAGGAAAGACGTAAATCCGCCGGTGATCAAGATATGGTTAAACAATTAAATATGTTCGTAAGGACTAGGACGGACTCTGGCAAGCGTCTCACCGATATGGTTCGTAGTCACGTCGATCGATTATTCCAAGCATAAATATTTTACGTCGCGTATAATCGTTAAACCATTAAAGTGCCATTTATTCTCGTAGGAAATCCTGGAACAAGTGCCTGTAACGAATTTGGATACGGGGGAACAGGTGCCATTGAGTATAGCAGAAGATAAATTACCGCAATGTATCAATCCTTTGTCACTACACATTATGAGACTAACTAAATCTAAATATATAAGCAATTCTAGTCTCGAAAAGGAGAAAGAAAGCGATGAGGAAAGCGTGGATAGCAAAATGTCCAGTATACCTCCGGATGAGGATGTATCCGTGGACAGAGTTCGAAAGCGGACGCAAAAGTTGAAACGATTCCTAGGATCGACCGTAAAAAAGACCATGGATAAAGCGAAATCTATTGCGCAAGAGGTATCGCACGCGAGACACAAAGAAGACGTTATGGACATAGTCGACGAAGTCTATCCCGGTGAACAACAATATATCAAATTGAAAGCGTCCAACAGCCATAAAGGTCCGTACGAGTTTAGTTGCTTACAGCACGTTCAAGATCTTAGCGGGGAACACGTAGGACCCGTTTGGTGTATGAAGTTTTCAGCTTGCGGTCGATTGTTGGCCACCGCGGGACAAGATCGCGTTCTAAGGATCTGGGTTTTACGTGACGCTTTCACATATTTTCAGGATATGCGAACAAAGTATAACGCGGAAAAAGTCAGCCCTACTCCTTCGCAGGAATCGTTAGTTTCGCAACAATCCATGGAAGATCCCAACGTCGTGGCTAGTGCCTTTAACGAGATAGAAGGAACGAAAAGTCCGTTTATGCCAAAGCCATTTTGCACCTATACCGGTCACACTTCGGATCTGCTCGACGTTTCATGGTCTAAGAATTACTTCATTTTATCCTCATCGATGGATAAAACCGTACGACTTTGGCATATATCTCGCAAAGAATGCTTATGTTGCTTTCAGCATATCGACTTTGTCACCGCCATAGTATTCCATCCGCGGGACGATCGGTACTTTCTCTCGGGATCACTGGACGGTAAATTACGCTTATGGAATATACCAGACAAGAAGGTCGCGGTATGGAACGAAGTCGACGGACAGACAAAGTTGATCACCGCGGCAAATTTTTGCCAGAACGGCAAGTTCGCGGTTGTGGGATCATACGACGGTCGTTGCATATTCTATAATACCGATCAATTGAAATATCATACGCAAATACACGTCCGATCGACAAGAGGAAAAAATTCCACCGGTCGCAAGATCAGCGGAATCGAACCTATGCCGGGAGAAGACAAGATATTGGTTACATCAAACGATAGTCGTATTCGTTTGTATGACCTAAGAGACTTGAATCTATCTTGCAAATACAAAGGATACGTGAACGTCAGTAGTCAAATTAAAGCGAGTTTCAGTCCCGATGGACAATATATAGTTAGCGGTTCCGAAAATCAATGTATCTACATTTGGAAAACTCATCACGATTACTCGAAATTTTCTAGCGTTCGAAGGGATCGAAATGATTTCTGGGAGGGAATAAAGGCGCACAATGCCGTAGTAACGTGCGCCGTATTCGCACCAAATCCAGATAGCATTATCAAGCAAATCGAAGCGAGAGAACAGTGGGAGAACAAAGAGGAGCAGCCAAGAAACGTGGACAACTCGAGCGCGAGAGTTCCCGTCGATCCCGTAGTCGAGCAACGTACCAAAGGTTGCGGAGGTCATGTCCTCGTGAGTGCCGATTTCAACGGGTGTATAAAAGTTTTTTTAAACAAGACAAAACCGAAGCACAGTTCTCTACCGGCATCCGCACTCGCGTAACGTAGTATCATGTATCACGTATGAATTCAAGCGATATAGTAATCGAGAAAGCAAACGTGCGTGCGCGTTCTCATCGCGCGAACGCGCTTTTCCTTCTTTCATTTTCTCCTTTCGCACGTTCGAGTTTCATCACGGGCTTATATCGGTCGACAGGTAGAATTGCGTACAATCGACCCTTTTTTTTTCTTTTTTCCTTCCAATATGATACTTTTCATATCAAATACAAGCAGTTTTGCGCGCGCGTTGCATTCGCGTGCGCGTATGTATGTGTGGATGTGTAAGTTGTATATATTTATGTAGGTATGTATGTAAATATTTTTTATCGCCAGTACACACACACCCATATATATATATATATATATATATATATATATATATCGAGAAAAAAAAGGTGGTTAACTCGACAAAATTGTTTGTTCAACTTGACTATATATGTTCGGTTCGAGTATTTTTATATATGTAAGTTGAATGTAATACGAATAATCGAACCGAAGAAATTTAATCTAGTTGAAAAATTTAGTCAACTTTTTTTCTCAGTGTAAAGAAATCTTCCGAGTGTCATCAATGACAAATTTTCTTTTCAAATTTTCTTGACAACGGATATGTAACGTAAGTTCTACCGAAAGTTTTACCGAAAGTTTTACCGCTCATGTTAAACAAATTTTATATATTTCATATTCGGAATATTTTCTTTTCCAAAGGATGTCCGAAAGATTTAATTCATCTCTTTCCTTTGAAATCGCAATTCGACGGTGCTGGTTCACTATTGTAAGATTATGGATATCTCACGAGATTTATCAAAATTATGTCATAGAACGACAGCAATAAATCGTCACTGAGAAGACGTGACAAATATCGAGTCGTTTTCACATACCGTGCGTATAACAAAGATACGACGAAGACGAGAGCACCTTGTTGAAAACGAAGTATAAAAGAAGGTACCGGCGACGGTAAAATAGCTTGGAATAGCTCGTTTTATTCATTATATATCGGATTCATAGATCTATAACTAAAACCAAAAAATTATCTCATTACCTATCAATAATGAAACGCTAAATAGGAATTGCTAATTCGTATAAACATCATACGAGATTTCGCAAAATCCTAACGCTTTTTAAATCGTGTTATTCTCGAAACGATAGTAGGTAAGATAACACATTGAAGACAATATCAAAGGTATTTTAAAGCGAAAATATATGATGATTGCGTTTTTCTACGAACGTTGTACACATTTTAGGAAACAAGGTCGTATGATCATCGGGAAATATCAGGGCGACGTAGAATATACGCGTTAGTTTCCACGATTAAACGTGCGTATATAGTCGTATATTCGACGCATCGATATTTCCCGTAGAAATCGTACGTACACGATACTCGTTATTCAGAGTTTAACATTACAATACACTACATCGGATCATATATATGACAGTGAGATGCATCGCGCAATGTACGTACTTTCGCATCCCGTCAATTATACGAATGGAATCTTATTTGTAAGAACGTAATGGTGAGAGGATAACTCGGAATTTTCAAGATGATAGGACAATCCTCTTTCTTTTCCGCAGTGCGTAGCTATGTAATAATTTGGAAACATTCGCAATCAGACGTTAACTATTCAAATCGGATCACGTTTACAGTTACGAGTGATTAAGATAATACAGTCATAGATCGATCAAGATTCGCAACAACGAGCAACATGAGTTTCACAAATAGGATAGTTGAATCGTATGGCAATTGCAATGTAAATATGTAGAGAAGAATCATAAGTATTTTGTGTAAACGCAATTGTAAATATAATAATAATAATAATAATAATAATAATAATAATAATATCGATGTATTACTCATATCAAAATGTTTAAGAGAAACCTTATCTAAATCCTTTATAAGTAGAAGTAGACGACAAGAGACGGAAATTGATAAATTAATAACATACAATGTAAAAAGAGTGTACATGTATCGATGTTTTCTTCTTATTAAATTTATTTTAGTTTGTTTTTCCAGACAGAAGGGGTAGAAATATGTAAAAAATTCGGAAAAATTAACGAAGTGACTGAGATTTGAATTCAGGATTCTTTGTTTACGAATCATGACATTCAATTTGCACGATCACAACAGCTTTGATATAACAACTTCTGAATCCGAGCAACTATTTAAACTTTATGATTTTATGTTTCTAGAAATATAATATTATTACACCATTATTGCACCTTTGATGCATTTAACACACGTAACTGTTAAAACGATTTTCGTGATGGCAGTTGTTTAATGTATGAAAGTATAAATGTGTTTAATGTATGAAAGTATAATGTGAGAATTAATTGCGGAAAAGGAACATGAATTAGTACTAAGAGACGGGAATAATCGATTTTCTTTTCTTTTTTTTTTCAACACTAATATATTTGATAAAATACTTTACACGTGGAAGGATGATTTATATATTTATGATTAAGGACGTAGATATAGAGGGAGAAACTAGACGCGGGCTAAATGAAAAACTAGCTAGTTGCTAGATGAGAAATCAGGTGATGGCTAGGTGGGAAAAAAAAAGTAGTTAGTGATTGGCTGCTAAAAATTATTTAGCTTTGCTTCGCATAAATCTAAGCAGCAGTACAATCATGCCGACCCTTTATGGCTAGAGTTTACAATTGGCGTGCAAGGTAATTTAGAAACTATTCATCCGATTGAGTTTTGCCTGTGCACACATTTCGTTAAATACTTTCCTGATAAATTGAGCCTCTATTTGCATTTGTATTTATATTTATATTATATTGTATTATATTGTATTTATATTATAATCTTCAATGCATAGTCAACATGCAAAAATAAATATTTTCGTCTTCAATGTTTTGTCAGTTTTACATTTTTGCATTAATTGTTTTAAAAATAGATTCAATTAATGAGGTCCTCACAAAAAATAATCCGTTTGGTTCCTTTGTTTTACATGAATACAAGCAGCGTTACTTTGCACGCCAACTGCTTATGAGTGGAGTTTGAAATTGGCGTGCAAAGACATTGAAACGCTATTCATTCAGTTGTGTTCTCCTTGTGCACACATTTAGATAAATATTTTTCTGCTAAATTGAATTTCTAATTGCAACTGTATCGTCAATATAAATAATACTTTTTGTTTAACAAGCATGTGAAAACTGACATTTTCGTCGACATTTTTTTTGTGATTTTTTTTTTCCTAGTTTTGCATTATTCTTTTTAAAAATAGGTTCAATTCAAAATGCAAGCCTCACGAAAAGGTAATCCATTTGGTTTTTTCGTAATATTGGCGTGCAAGATAACTCAAAAAGTAATTATCCAATAAAGTAATTATCCAATAAAGTTTTTATTGTGTAAACATTTAAATGAACTTTTCTCATAAATTAAACCTTCATTTGCTGTTTTTTCTTTTTTTTCTTTTTTTTATTGTTATTATATATATAAATGATTCTTATAGCAATATGATGTGAAAACCCATATTTTGTAAATTCTACAAACATCCAAATAAGTACCTTTCTCATAACTTTGTTGTCTATAAATGATTGTTATTGCATTATTATGTGAAAATCTATATTTTCATTTCCTGTGTTGTCATTTTTATAATTTGGTATTATTCCCTTTGAAAATAAATTCAATTAATGTAAACTCAATAAACGAGATTAATTTTTTCCCCTCGTTTTAAATGAATATAAGCAGCGCTAAATTACACGTTGAGCTCTTAAGGGGGGGATTTAAAATTGGTGTGAAATATAATTAAAAAAGTATTTATTCTGTAGAGTGTTTGCTGTGCAAGCATTTCAATATTGTATGTGGGGGCTATATACAAAAAAAAAAAAGAAAAAACTATGTGGGGGCTACATGGATAAAACTATGTGGGGGCTAGATGGGAACTAGATGGGAAAAACAATATGGGAACTAGATGAGAAAAACTATGTGGGAACTAGATGGGAAAAACTATGTAGGAAGAAGATGGGAAAAACTATGTGGGAAGAAGATGGGAAAAACTATGTGGAAACTAGATGGGAAAAACTATGTGGGGACAAGATGGGAAATACTATGTGGGAAGAAGATGAGAAAAGCTATGTGGGAACGAGATGGAAAAACTATGTCGGAAGGAGATGGGAAAAATATGGGGAAAGAAGATGGGAAAAACTATGTGGGAACTAGAAGGAAAAAACTATGTGGGAACTAGAAGGGAAAAACTGTGTGGGAAGGAGATGGGAAAAACTATGTGTAAAGAAGATGGGAAAAACTATGTGGGAAAAATTATGTGGGAAAAACTATGTGGAAAGAAGATGGGAAAAATTATGTGGGAAGAAGATGAGAAAAACTGTGTGGGAATTAGATGGGAAAAACTATAGGGGAAGAAGATGGGAGAAACTGAGTTGGAAGGAGATGGGAAAAATTATGTGGGAAGAAGATGGGAAAAACTATGTGGGAATTAGAGGGGAAAAACTATGTGGGAAGAAAATGGGAAAAACTATGTGGGGACAAGATGGGAAACACTGTGGAAAAAATTATGTGGGAAGAAGATGGGAAAAACTATATTGGGACTAGATGGGAAGAACTATGTGGGAAAAAGATAGGAAAAGTAGAGGGGAAAGAAGATGGGAAAAACTATGTTGAAAGTATATGGGAAAAATTATGTGATAGCCTAATGGGAAAAACTATGTGTGGGTCAGATGGGAAAAACATTATGGGTGCTAGGTGGAAAAATATGTGAGTATCAAATGGGAAAAGTAATGTGGATGTTAGAGGGAAAAATTAGATGGGGGATATGGGAAAGATTATTTGTGTGCTAACGAGGAAATACTAGATCAGATATTATTTTTCTTTGGAAATTTTTTTTTTTTTTTTTTTTTTTTTTTTTTTTGCTTGGTTGTGTTTTGGGTAACCTAATTGACTCATCCTAACCAATATATGAAAGGTTAGGTCGAGATGGTTAGGTTAGGTTAGGTTAGGTTAGGTTAGGTTAGGTTAGGTTAGGTTAGGTTAGGTTAGGTTAGGTTAGGTTAGGTTAGGTTAGGTTAGGTTAGGTTAGGTTAGGTTAGGTTAGGTTAGGTTAGGTTAGGTTAGGTTAGGTTAGGTTAGGTTAGGTTAGGTTAGGTTAGGTTAGGTTAGGTTAGGTTAGGTTAGGTTAGGTTAGGTTAGGTTAGGTTAGGTTAGGTTAGGTTAGGTTAGGTTAGGTTAGGTTAGGTTAGGTTAGGTTAGGTTAGGTTAGGTTAGGTTAGGTTAGGTTAGGTTAGGTTAGGTTAGGTTAGGTTAGGTTAGGTTAGGTTAGGTTAGGTTAGGTTAGGTTAGGTTAGGTTAGGTTAGGTTAGGTTAGGTTAGGTTAGGTTAGGTTAGGTTAGGTTAGGTTAGGTTAGGTTAGGTTAGGTTAGGTTAGGTTAGGTTAGGTTAGGTTAGGTTAGGTTAGGTTAGGTTAGGTTAGGTTAGGTTAGGTTAGGTTAGGTTAGGTTAGGTTAGGTTAGGTTAGGTTAGGTTAGGTTAGGTTAGGTTAGGTTAGGTTAGGTTAGGTTAGGTTAGGTTAGGTTAGGTTAGGTTAGGTTAGGTTAGGTTAGGTTAGGTTAGGTTAGGTTAGGTTAGGTTAGGTTAGGTTAGGTTAGGTTAGGTTAGGTTAGGTTAGGTTAGGTTAGGTTAGGTTAGGTTAGGTTAGGTTAGGTTAGGTTAGGTTAGGTTAGGTTAGGTTAGGTTAGGTTAGGTTAGGTTAGGTTAGGTTAGGTTAGGTTAGGTTAGGTTAGGTTAGGTTAGGTTAGGTTAGGTTAGGTTAGGTTAGGTTAGGTTAGGTTAGGTTAGGTTAGGTTAGGTTAGGTTAGGTTAGGTTAGGTTAGGTTAGGTTAGGTTAGGTTAGGTTAGGTTAGGTTAGGTTAGGTTAGGTTAGGTTAGGTTAGGTTAGGTTAGGTTAGGTTAGGTTAGGTTAGGTTAGGTTAGGTTAGGTTAGGTTAGGTTAGGTTAGGTTAGGTTAGGTTAGGTTAGGTTAGGTTAGGTTAGGTTAGGTTAGGTTAGGTTAGGTTAGGTTAGGTTAGGTTAGGTTAGGTTAGGTTAGGTTAGGTTAGGTTAGGTTAGGTTAGGTTAGGTTAGGTTAGGTTAGGTTAGGTTAGGTTAGGTTAGGTTAGGTTAGGTTAGGTTAGGTTAGGTTAGGTTAGGTTAGGTTAGGTTAGGTTAGGTTAGGTTAGGTTAGGTTAGGTTAGGTTAGGTTAGGTTAGGTTAGGTTAGGTTAGGTTAGGTTAGGTTAGGTTAGGTTAGGTTAGGTTAGGTTAGGTTAGGTTAGGTTAGGTTAGGTTAGGTTAGGTTAGGTTAGGTTAGGTTAGGTTAGGTTAGGTTAGGTTAGGTTAGGTTAGGTTAGGTTAGGTTAGGTTAGGTTAGGTTAGGTTAGGTTAGGTTAGGTTAGGTTAGGTTAGGTTAGGTTAGGTTAGGTTAGGTTAGGTTAGGTTAGGTTAGGTTAGGTTAGGTTAGGTTAGGTTAGGTTAGGTTAGGTTAGGTTAGGTTAGGTTAGGTTAGGTTAGGTTAGGTTAGGTTAGGTTAGGTTAGGTTAGGTTAGGTTAGGTTAGGTTAGGTTAGGTTAGGTTAGGTTAGGTTAGGTTAGGTTAGGTTAGGTTAGGTTAGGTTAGGTTAGGTTAGGTTAGGTTAGGTTAGGTTAGGTTAGGTTAGGTTAGGTTAGGTTAGGTTAGGTTAGGTTAGGTTAGGTTAGGTTAGGTTAGGTTAGGTTAGGTTAGGTTAGGTTAGGTTAGGTTAGGTTAGGTTAGGTTAGGTTAGGTTAGGTTAGGTTAGGTTAGGTTAGGTTAGGTTAGGTTAGGTTAGGTTAGGTTAGGTTAGGTTAGGTTAGGTTAGGTTAGGTTAGGTTAGGTTAGGTTAGGTTAGGTTAGGTTAGGTTAGGTTAGGTTAGGTTAGGTTAGGTTAGGTTAGGTTAGGTTAGGTTAGGTTAGGTTAGGTTAGGTTAGGTTAGGTTAGGTTAGGTTAGGTTAGGTTAGGTTAGGTTAGGTTAGGTTAGGTTAGGTTAGGTTAGGTTAGGTTAGGTTAGGTTAGGTTAGGTTAGGTTAGGTTAGGTTAGGTTAGGTTAGGTTAGGTTAGGTTAGGTTAGGTTAGGTTAGGTTAGGTTAGGTTAGGTTAGGTTAGGTTAGGTTAGGTTAGGTTAGGTTAGGTTAGGTTAGGTTAGGTTAGGTTAGGTTAGGTTAGGTTAGGTTAGGTTAGGTTAGGTTAGGTTAGGTTAGGTTAGGTTAGGTTAGGTTAGGTTAGGTTAGGTTAGGTTAGGTTAGGTTAGGTTAGGTTAGGTTAGGTTAGGTTAGGTTAGGTTAGGTTAGGTTAGGTTAGGTTAGGTTAGGTTAGGTTAGGTTAGGTTAGGTTAGGTTAGGTTAGGTTAGGTTAGGTTAGGTTAGGTTAGGTTAGGTTAGGTTAGGTTAGGTTAGGTTAGGTTAGGTTAGGTTAGGTTAGGTTAGGTTAGGTTAGGTTAGGTTAGGTTAGGTTAGGTTAGGTTAGGTTAGGTTAGGTTAGGTTAGGTTAGGTTAGGTTAGGTTAGGTTAGGTTAGGTTAGGTTAGGTTAGGTTAGGTTAGGTTAGGTTAGGTTAGGTTAGGTTAGGTTAGGTTAGGTTAGGTTAGGTTAGGTTAGGTTAGGTTAGGTTAGGTTAGGTTAGGTTAGGTTAGGTTAGGTTAGGTTAGGTTAGGTTAGGTTAGGTTAGGTTAGGTTAGGTTAGGTTAGGTTAGGTTAGGTTAGGTTAGGTTAGGTTAGGTTAGGTTAGGTTAGGTTAGGTTAGGTTAGGTTAGGTTAGGTTAGGTTAGGTTAGGTTAGGTTAGGTTAGGTTAGGTTAGGTTAGGTTAGGTTAGGTTAGGTTAGGTTAGGTTAGGTTAGGTTAGGTTAGGTTAGGTTAGGTTAGGTTAGGTTAGGTTAGGTTAGGTTAGGTTAGGTTAGGTTAGGTTAGGTTAGGTTAGGTTAGGTTAGGTTAGGTTAGGTTAGGTTAGGTTAGGTTAGGTTAGGTTAGGTTAGGTTAGGTTAGGTTAGGTTAGGTTAGGTTAGGTTAGGTTAGGTTAGGTTAGGTTAGGTTAGGTTAGGTTAGGTTAGGTTAGGTTAGGTTAGGTTAGGTTAGGTTAGGTTAGGTTAGGTTAGGTTAGGTTAGGTTAGGTTAGGTTAGGTTAGGTTAGGTTAGGTTAGGTTAGGTTAGGTTAGGTTAGGTTAGGTTAGGTTAGGTTAGGTTAGGTTAGGTTAGGTTAGGTTAGGTTAGGTTAGGTTAGGTTAGGTTAGGTTAGGTTAGGTTAGGTTAGGTTAGGTTAGGTTAGGTTAGGTTAGGTTAGGTTAGGTTAGGTTAGGTTAGGTTAGGTTAGGTTAGGTTAGGTTAGGTTAGGTTAGGTTAGGTTAGGTTAGGTTAGGTTAGGTTAGGTTAGGTTAGGTTAGGTTAGGTTAGGTTAGGTTAGGTTAGGTTAGGTTAGGTTAGGTTAGGTTAGGTTAGGTTAGGTTAGGTTAGGTTAGGTTAGGTTAGGTTAGGTTAGGTTAGGTTAGGTTAGGTTAGGTTAGGTTAGGTTAGGTTAGGTTAGGTTAGGTTAGGTTAGGTTAGGTTAGGTTAGGTTAGGTTAGGTTAGGTTAGGTTAGGTTAGGTTAGGTTAGGTTAGGTTAGGTTAGGTTAGGTTAGGTTAGGTTAGGTTAGGTTAGGTTAGGTTAGGTTAGGTTAGGTTAGGTTAGGTTAGGTTAGGTTAGGTTAGGTTAGGTTAGGTTAGGTTAGGTTAGGTTAGGTTAGGTTAGGTTAGGTTAGGTTAGGTTAGGTTAGGTTAGGTTAGGTTAGGTTAGGTTAGGTTAGGTTAGGTTAGGTTAGGTTAGGTTAGGTTAGGTTAGGTTAGGTTAGGTTAGGTTAGGTTAGGTTAGGTTAGGTTAGGTTAGGTTAGGTTAGGTTAGGTTAGGTTAGGTTAGGTTAGGTTAGGTTAGGTTAGGTTAGGTTAGGTTAGGTTAGGTTAGGTTAGGTTAGGTTAGGTTAGGTTAGGTTAGGTTAGGTTAGGTTAGGTTAGGTTAGGTTAGGTTAGGTTAGGTTAGGTTAGGTTAGGTTAGGTTAGGTTAGGTTAGGTTAGGTTAGGTTAGGTTAGGTTAGGTTAGGTTAGGTTAGGTTAGGTTAGGTTAGGTTAGGTTAGGTTAGGTTAGGTTAGGTTAGGTTAGGTTAGGTTAGGTTAGGTTAGGTTAGGTTAGGTTAGGTTAGGTTAGGTTAGGTTAGGTTAGGTTAGGTTAGGTTAGGTTAGGTTAGGTTAGGTTAGGTTAGGTTAGGTTAGGTTAGGTTAGGTTAGGTTAGGTTAGGTTAGGTTAGGTTAGGTTAGGTTAGGTTAGGTTAGGTTAGGTTAGGTTAGGTTAGGTTAGGTTAGGTTAGGTTAGGTTAGGTTAGGTTAGGTTAGGTTAGGTTAGGTTAGGTTAGGTTAGGTTAGGTTAGGTTAGGTTAGGTTAGGTTAGGTTAGGTTAGGTTAGGTTAGGTTAGGTTAGGTTAGGTTAGGTTAGGTTAGGTTAGGTTAGGTTAGGTTAGGTTAGGTTAGGTTAGGTTAGGTTAGGTTAGGTTAGGTTAGGTTAGGTTAGGTTAGGTTAGGTTAGGTTAGGTTAGGTTAGGTTAGGTTAGGTTAGGTTAGGTTAGGTTAGGTTAGGTTAGGTTAGGTTAGGTTAGGTTAGGTTAGGTTAGGTTAGGTTAGGTTAGGTTAGGTTAGGTTAGGTTAGGTTAGGTTAGGTTAGGTTAGGTTAGGTTAGGTTAGGTTAGGTTAGGTTAGGTTAGGTTAGGTTAGGTTAGGTTAGGTTAGGTTAGGTTAGGTTAGGTTAGGTTAGGTTAGGTTAGGTTAGGTTAGGTTAGGTTAGGTTAGGTTAGGTTAGGTTAGGTTAGGTTAGGTTAGGTTAGGTTAGGTTAGGTTAGGTTAGGTTAGGTTAGGTTAGGTTAGGTTAGGTTAGGTTAGGTTAGGTTAGGTTAGGTTAGGTTAGGTTAGGTTAGGTTAGGTTAGGTTAGGTTAGGTTAGGTTAGGTTAGGTTAGGTTAGGTTAGGTTAGGTTAGGTTAGGTTAGGTTAGGTTAGGTTAGGTTAGGTTAGGTTAGGTTAGGTTAGGTTAGGTTAGGTTAGGTTAGGTTAGGTTAGGTTAGGTTAGGTTAGGTTAGGTTAGGTTAGGTTAGGTTAGGTTAGGTTAGGTTAGGTTAGGTTAGGTTAGGTTAGGTTAGGTTAGGTTAGGTTAGGTTAGGTTAGGTTAGGTTAGGTTAGGTTAGGTTAGGTTAGGTTAGGTTAGGTTAGGTTAGGTTAGGTTAGGTTAGGTTAGGTTAGGTTAGGTTAGGTTAGGTTAGGTTAGGTTAGGTTAGGTTAGGTTAGGTTAGGTTAGGTTAGGTTAGGTTAGGTTAGGTTAGGTTAGGTTAGGTTAGGTTAGGTTAGGTTAGGTTAGGTTAGGTTAGGTTAGGTTAGGTTAGGTTAGGTTAGGTTAGGTTAGGTTAGGTTAGGTTAGGTTAGGTTAGGTTAGGTTAGGTTAGGTTAGGTTAGGTTAGGTTAGGTTAGGTTAGGTTAGGTTAGGTTAGGTTAGGTTAGGTTAGGTTAGGTTAGGTTAGGTTAGGTTAGGTTAGGTTAGGTTAGGTTAGGTTAGGTTAGGTTAGGTTAGGTTAGGTTAGGTTAGGTTAGGTTAGGTTAGGTTAGGTTAGGTTAGGTTAGGTTAGGTTAGGTTAGGTTAGGTTAGGTTAGGTTAGGTTAGGTTAGGTTAGGTTAGGTTAGGTTAGGTTAGGTTAGGTTAGGTTAGGTTAGGTTAGGTTAGGTTAGGTTAGGTTAGGTTAGGTTAGGTTAGGTTAGGTTAGGTTAGGTTAGGTTAGGTTAGGTTAGGTTAGGTTAGGTTAGGTTAGGTTAGGTTAGGTTAGGTTAGGTTAGGTTAGGTTAGGTTAGGTTAGGTTAGGTTAGGTTAGGTTAGGTTAGGTTAGGTTAGGTTAGGTTAGGTTAGGTTAGGTTAGGTTAGGTTAGGTTAGGTTAGGTTAGGTTAGGTTAGGTTAGGTTAGGTTAGGTTAGGTTAGGTTAGGTTAGGTTAGGTTAGGTTAGGTTAGGTTAGGTTAGGTTAGGTTAGGTTAGGTTAGGTTAGGTTAGGTTAGGTTAGGTTAGGTTAGGTTAGGTTAGGTTAGGTTAGGTTAGGTTAGGTTAGGTTAGGTTAGGTTAGGTTAGGTTAGGTTAGGTTAGGTTAGGTTAGGTTAGGTTAGGTTAGGTTAGGTTAGGTTAGGTTAGGTTAGGTTAGGTTAGGTTAGGTTAGGTTAGGTTAGGTTAGGTTAGGTTAGGTTAGGTTAGGTTAGGTTAGGTTAGGTTAGGTTAGGTTAGGTTAGGTTAGGTTAGGTTAGGTTAGGTTAGGTTAGGTTAGGTTAGGTTAGGTTAGGTTAGGTTAGGTTAGGTTAGGTTAGGTTAGGTTAGGTTAGGTTAGGTTAGGTTAGGTTAGGTTAGGTTAGGTTAGGTTAGGTTAGGTTAGGTTAGGTTAGGTTAGGTTAGGTTAGGTTAGGTTAGGTTAGGTTAGGTTAGGTTAGGTTAGGTTAGGTTAGGTTAGGTTAGGTTAGGTTAGGTTAGGTTAGGTTAGGTTAGGTTAGGTTAGGTTAGGTTAGGTTAGGTTAGGTTAGGTTAGGTTAGGTTAGGTTAGGTTAGGTTAGGTTAGGTTAGGTTAGGTTAGGTTAGGTTAGGTTAGGTTAGGTTAGGTTAGGTTAGGTTAGGTTAGGTTAGGTTAGGTTAGGTTAGGTTAGGTTAGGTTAGGTTAGGTTAGGTTAGGTTAGGTTAGGTTAGGTTAGGTTAGGTTAGGTTAGGTTAGGTTAGGTTAGGTTAGGTTAGGTTAGGTTAGGTTAGGTTAGGTTAGGTTAGGTTAGGTTAGGTTAGGTTAGGTTAGGTTAGGTTAGGTTAGGTTAGGTTAGGTTAGGTTAGGTTAGGTTAGGTTAGGTTAGGTTAGGTTAGGTTAGGTTAGGTTAGGTTAGGTTAGGTTAGGTTAGGTTAGGTTAGGTTAGGTTAGGTTAGGTTAGGTTAGGTTAGGTTAGGTTAGGTTAGGTTAGGTTAGGTTAGGTTAGGTTAGGTTAGGTTAGGTTAGGTTAGGTTAGGTTAGGTTAGGTTAGGTTAGGTTAGGTTAGGTTAGGTTAGGTTAGGTTAGGTTAGGTTAGGTTAGGTTAGGTTAGGTTAGGTTAGGTTAGGTTAGGTTAGGTTAGGTTAGGTTAGGTTAGGTTAGGTTAGGTTAGGTTAGGTTAGGTTAGGTTAGGTTAGGTTAGGTTAGGTTAGGTTAGGTTAGGTTAGGTTAGGTTAGGTTAGGTTAGGTTAGGTTAGGTTAGGTTAGGTTAGGTTAGGTTAGGTTAGGTTAGGTTAGGTTAGGTTAGGTTAGGTTAGGTTAGGTTAGGTTAGGTTAGGTTAGGTTAGGTTAGGTTAGGTTAGGTTAGGTTAGGTTAGGTTAGGTTAGGTTAGGTTAGGTTAGGTTAGGTTAGGTTAGGTTAGGTTAGGTTAGGTTAGGTTAGGTTAGGTTAGGTTAGGTTAGGTTAGGTTAGGTTAGGTTAGGTTAGGTTAGGTTAGGTTAGGTTAGGTTAGGTTAGGTTAGGTTAGGTTAGGTTAGGTTAGGTTAGGTTAGGTTAGGTTAGGTTAGGTTAGGTTAGGTTAGGTTAGGTTAGGTTAGGTTAGGTTAGGTTAGGTTAGGTTAGGTTAGGTTAGGTTAGGTTAGGTTAGGTTAGGTTAGGTTAGGTTAGGTTAGGTTAGGTTAGGTTAGGTTAGGTTAGGTTAGGTTAGGTTAGGTTAGGTTAGGTTAGGTTAGGTTAGGTTAGGTTAGGTTAGGTTAGGTTAGGTTAGGTTAGGTTAGGTTAGGTTAGGTTAGGTTAGGTTAGGTTAGGTTAGGTTAGGTTAGGTTAGGTTAGGTTAGGTTAGGTTAGGTTAGGTTAGGTTAGGTTAGGTTAGGTTAGGTTAGGTTAGGTTAGGTTAGGTTAGGTTAGGTTAGGTTAGGTTAGGTTAGGTTAGGTTAGGTTAGGTTAGGTTAGGTTAGGTTAGGTTAGGTTAGGTTAGGTTAGGTTAGGTTAGGTTAGGTTAGGTTAGGTTAGGTTAGGTTAGGTTAGGTTAGGTTAGGTTAGGTTAGGTTAGGTTAGGTTAGGTTAGGTTAGGTTAGGTTAGGTTAGGTTAGGTTAGGTTAGGTTAGGTTAGGTTAGGTTAGGTTAGGTTAGGTTAGGTTAGGTTAGGTTAGGTTAGGTTAGGTTAGGTTAGGTTAGGTTAGGTTAGGTTAGGTTAGGTTAGGTTAGGTTAGGTTAGGTTAGGTTAGGTTAGGTTAGGTTAGGTTAGGTTAGGTTAGGTTAGGTTAGGTTAGGTTAGGTTAGGTTAGGTTAGGTTAGGTTAGGTTAGGTTAGGTTAGGTTAGGTTAGGTTAGGTTAGGTTAGGTTAGGTTAGGTTAGGTTAGGTTAGGTTAGGTTAGGTTAGGTTAGGTTAGAGTTAGGTTAGGTTAGGTTAGGTTAGGTTAGGTTAGGTTAGGTTAGGTTAGGTTAGGTTAGGTTAGGTTAGGTTAGGTTAGGTTAGGTTAGGTTAGGTTAGGTTAGGTTAGGTTAGGTTAGGTTAGGTTAGGTTAGGTTAGGTTAGGTTAGGTTAGGTTAGGTTAGGTTAGGTTAGGTTAGGTTAGGTTAGGTTAGGTTAGGTTAGGTTAGGTTAGGTTAGGTTAGGTTAGGTTAGGTTAGGTTAGGTTAGGTTAGGTTAGGTTAGGTTAGGTTAGGTTAGGTTAGGTTAGGTTAGGTTAGGTTAGGTTAGGTTAGGTTAGGTTAGGTTAGGTTAGGTTAGGTTAGGTTAGGTTAGGTTAGGTTAGGTTAGGTTAGGTTAGGTTAGGTTAGGTTAGGTTAGGTTAGGTTAGGTTAGGTTAGGTTAGGTTAGGTTAGGTTAGGTTAGGTTAGGTTAGGTTAGGTTAGGTTAGGTTAGGTTAGGTTAGGTTAGGTTAGGTTAGGTTAGGTTAGGTTAGGTTAGGTTAGGTTAGGTTAGGTTAGGTTAGGTTAGGTTAGGTTAGGTTAGGTTAGGTTAGGTTAGGTTAGGTTAGGTTAGGTTAGGTTAGGTTAGGTTAGGTTAGGTTAGGTTAGGTTAGGTTAGGTTAGGTTAGGTTAGGTTAGGTTAGGTTAGGTTAGGTTAGGTTAGGTTAGGTTAGGTTAGGTTAGGTTAGGTTAGGTTAGGTTAGGTTAGGTTAGGTTAGGTTAGGTTAGGTTAGGTTAGGTTAGGTTAGGTTAGGTTAGGTTAGGTTAGGTTAGGTTAGGTTAGGTTAGGTTAGGTTAGGTTAGGTTAGGTTAGGTTAGGTTAGGTTAGGTTAGGTTAGGTTAGGTTAGGTTAGGTTAGGTTAGGTTAGGTTAGGTTAGGTTAGGTTAGGTTAGGTTAGGTTAGGTTAGGTTAGGTTAGGTTAGGTTAGGTTAGGTTAGGTTAGGTTAGGTTAGGTTAGGTTAGGTTAGGTTAGGTTAGGTTAGGTTAGGTTAGGTTAGGTTAGGTTAGGTTAGGTTAGGTTAGGTTAGGTTAGGTTAGGTTAGGTTAGGTTAGGTTAGGTTAGGTTAGGTTAGGTTAGGTTAGGTTAGGTTAGGTTAGGTTAGGTTAGGTTAGGTTAGGTTAGGTTAGGTTAGGTTAGGTTAGGTTAGGTTAGGTTAGGTTAGGTTAGGTTAGGTTAGGTTAGGTTAGGTTAGGTTAGGTTAGGTTAGGTTAGGTTAGGTTAGGTTAGGTTAGGTTAGGTTAGGTTAGGTTAGGTTAGGTTAGGTTAGGTTAGGTTAGGTTAGGTTAGGTTAGGTTAGGTTAGGTTAGGTTAGGTTAGGTTAGGTTAGGTTAGGTTAGGTTAGGTTAGGTTAGGTTAGGTTAGGTTAGGTTAGGTTAGGTTAGGTTAGGTTAGGTTAGGTTAGGTTAGGTTAGGTTAGGTTAGGTTAGGTTAGGTTAGGTTAGGTTAGGTTAGGTTAGGTTAGGTTAGGTTAGGTTAGGTTAGGTTAGGTTAGGTTAGGTTAGGTTAGGTTAGGTTAGGTTAGGTTAGGTTAGGTTAGGTTAGGTTAGGTTAGGTTAGGTTAGGTTAGGTTAGGTTAGGTTAGGTTAGGTTAGGTTAGGTTAGGTTAGGTTAGGTTAGGTTAGGTTAGGTTAGGTTAGGTTAGGTTAGGTTAGGTTAGGTTAGG